>NW_022983270.1:0-35000 GCF_011762595.2 Tursiops truncatus | reverse complement strand
CAATCCTATCACTGCTGCGTTTATGCCCCTGTACACATGCTTGATTCTCTTTCGGAGACATAGCAATCCATAGGTTTTAAGATACTTACTAGTCAGGTACATTCTTAGGCGTTTAATATGCGGTGTTGAGTCCATTTCGTTGAGCAAGGAGTAGCTCTTGTCTATTCCATATTTGGCTTAAGGAACTTTATCTGTGCTCATTTCAATCTCTGGTTTTATGCAGCACCCCAACTCACCTTTCCCTTAAGCAAGCATAAGTTGGTTTTCTAAATTTGAGACCCTGTTCTGTTCTGTAATTCAGTTCCTGTGTAGCCAAGTTTACATTCCGTGTATTACTGATATCTTATGATGTTTCTTTTTCTGTGTGACTTATTTCAGTTAGAATCATCATACCTGAATCCACTCATTGTGCTGCTAAGGGCCTGATGACATAGATTTCATTGCTGAGTGATATTGCTTTGTAAGTAAATACCACAACTTCTTTATCCATTTTTCACTTTCTGCGATGTTGAACTTGTACTGTAAACGAGGTTCTTGTAAACAGAGCCGTCCCAAACTTTGGGGTGGCTGTGTCTTTTTGATTTTAATTTCCCTAAGCTATAGGACCATAAGTGGAAGTGCCCTAGGCTCTGTTGCTTTGTTTTTTAGATGTTTCAGGAAACACCATACACTTCTCCCGAGTGTCTGTTGGCAATTTACATCCCGCCCATCAGCATAACAAGGCTCCCAGTTCTCCATGGCCTGTCCTGCCTTTCTGGATTTTACACTTTTTTCAGATGGCCCTTTTGACCGGGGGGAAGTGAGACTTCATTGTAGTGCAGATTTCCTTTGCAAGCTTGCTTGGTTGGCCAAAAAGGGCGTATGCGTTTTTTTCTGAATATATTCAGGAAAAAACGCATACGCCCTTTTTGGCCAAGTGCATCATTGTGGACGTTCTGCCTCTTTTCCTATGCTTTCAATGCAATTCCAGTCTACCTCCTGAAATCGGTTTCCTGCAATTCTGCCCCGCATTCAAGTCCTCTTGGCAGCCTTACTTCAGTCTATTTTTGGACGATAGCTGTCATTTATAACTCTGCAGGTTTGTGAATTACAGTGCCCCTGAGCTCCTTTCTTCAACTCGCTTTCTTTTGAGCTGGCCGCAACACCGCAGGATGGCTTCAGGCCCTAATCTGGTTCCGGCACGGCACGCTGAGCCTTTGGTTAATTCCTCTTCCTGGTGGGAAATGAGAGTTAAATTTGCCCGTCCAGACACCTCCAGCTAGTCTCTCATTGGTTCTCGCTATTCCTGTTCATCTTCCGCAGAAATTGCAAACTGGGCCAAACAGGAGGTTAAAGGGACTGACTCTCCAAGTGGGGAGAGTGTTAGTAAAGCGTCTGGAATGTTGCACCCGAGTACCAGGGGAGGAAAACTGAGACATATTTGAACACGTCTCCCGATCACATGGTTGATCATACTCTGGGTTCCACATGCATGTTTTAGCTGAAGGAAGAATACCTTAAACCTGGAGAGTTGAAACCCGTGGAATGGGTACCATGCAATATGACTTCAAAGGGTCTTCATTTGCTCACCGAACCTCTCCAATCCTATCACTGCTGCGTTTATGCCCCTGTACACATGCTTGATTCTCTTTCGGAGACATAGCAATCCATAGGTTTTAAGATACTTACTAGTCAGGTACATTCTTAGGCGTTTAATATGCGGTGTTGAGTCCATTTCGTTGAGCAAGGAGTAGCTCTTGTCTATTCCATATTTGGCTTAAGGAACTTTATCTGTGCTCATTTCAATCTCTGGTTTTATGCAGCACCCCAACTCACCTTTACCCTTAAGCAAGCATAAGTTGGTTTTCTAAATTTGAGACCCTGTTCTGTTCTGTAATTCAGTTCCTGTGTAGCCAAGTTTACATTCCGTGTATTACTGATATCTTATGATGTGTCTTTTTCTGTGTGACTTATTTCAGTTAGAATCATCATACCTGAATCCACTCATTGTGCTGCTAAGGGCCTGATGACATAGATTTCATTGCTGAGTGATATTGCTTTGTAAGTAAATACCACAACTTCTTTATCCATTTTTCACTTTCTGCGATGTTGAACTTGTACTGTAAACGAGGTTCTTGTAAACAGAGCCGTTCCAAACTTTGGGGTGGCTGTGTCTTTTTGATTTTAATTTCCCTAAGCTATAGGACCATAAGTGGAAGTGCCCTAGGCTCTGTTGCTTTGTTTTTTAGATGTTTCAGGAAACACCATACACTTCTCCCGAGTGTCTGTTGGCAATTTACATCCCGCCCATCAGCATAACAAGGCTCCCAGTTCTCCATGGCCTGTCCTGCCTTTCTGGATTTTACACTTTTTTCAGATGGCCCTTTTGACCGGGGGGAAGTGAGACTTCATTGTAGTGCAGATTTCCTTTGCAAGCTTGCTTGGTTGGCCAAAAAGGGCGTATGCGTTTTTTCCTGAATATATTCAGGAAAAAACGCATACGCCCTTTTTGGCCAAGTGCATCATTGTGGACGTTCTGCCTCTTTTCCTATGCTTTCAATGCAATTCCAGTCTACCTCCTGAAATCGGTTTCCTGCAATTCTGCCCCGCTTTCAAGTCCTCTTGGCAGCCTTACTTCAGTCTATTTTTGGACGATAGCTGTCATTTATAACTCTGCAGGTTTGTGAATTACAGTGCCCCTGAGCTCCTTTCTTCAACTCGCTTTCTTGTGAGCTGGCCGCAACACCGCAGGATGGCTTCAGGCCCTAATCTGGTTCCGGCACGGCACGCTGAGCCTTTGGTTAATTCCTATTCCTGGTGGGAAATGAGAGTTAAATTTGCCCGTCCAGACACCTCCAGCTAGTCTCTCATTGGTTCTCGCTATTCCTGTTCATCTTCCGCAGAAATTGCAAACTGGGCCAAACAGGAGGTTAAAGGCGCTGACTCTCCAAGTGGGGAGAGTGTTAGTAAAGCGTCTGGAATGTTGCACCCGAGTACCAGGGGAGGAAAACTGAGACATATTTGAACACGTCTCCCGATCACATGGTTGATCATACTCTGGGTTCCACATGCATGTTTTAGCTGAAGGAAGAATACCTTAAACCTGGAGAGTTGAAACCCGTGGAATGGGTACCATGCAATATGACTTCAAAGGGTCTTCATTTGCTCACCGAACCTCTCCAATCCTATCACTGCTGCGTTTATGCCCCTGTACACATGCTTGATTCTCTTTCGGAGACATAGCAATCCATAGGTTTTAAGATACTTACTAGTCAGGTACATTCTTAGGCGTTTAATATGCGGTGTTGAGTCCATTTCGTTGAGCAAGGAGTAGCTCTTGTCTATTCCATATTTGGCTTAAGGAACTTTATCTGTGCTCATTTCAATCTCTGGTTTTATGCAGCACCCCAACTCACCTTTCCCTTAAGCAAGCATAAGTTGGTTTTCTAAATTTGAGACCCTGTTCTGTTCTGTAATTCAGTTCCTGTGTAGCCAAGTTTACATTCCGTGTATTACTGATATCTTATGATGTTTCTTTTTCTGTGTGACTTATTTCAGTTAGAATCATCATACCTGAATCCACTCATTGTGCTGCTAAGGGCCTGATGACATAGATTTCATTGCTGAGTGATATTGCTTTGTAAGTGAATACCACAACTTCTTTATCCATTTTTCACTTTCTGCGATGTTGAACTTGTACTGTAAACGAGGTTCTTGTAAACAGAGCCGTCCCAAACTTTGGGGTGGCTGTGTCTTTTTGATTTTAATTTCCCTAAGCTATAGGACCATAAGTGGAAGTGCCCTAGGCTCTGTTGCTTTGTTTTTTAGATGTTTCAGGAAACACCATACACTTCTCCCGAGTGTCTGTTGGCAATTTACATCCCGCCCATCAGCATAACAAGGCTCCCAGTTCTCCATGGCCTGTCCTGCCTTTCTGGATTTTACACTTTTTTCAGATGGCCCTTTTGACCAGGGGGAAGTGAGACTTCATTGTAGTGCAGATTTCCTTTGCAAGCTTGCTTGGTTGGCCAAAAAGGGCGTATGCGTTTTTTCCTGAATATATTCAGGAAAAAACGCATACGCCCTTTTTGGCCAAGTGCATCATTGTGGACGTTCTGCCTCTTTTCCTATGCTTTCAATGCAATTCCAGTCTACCTCCTGAAATCGGTTTCCTGCAATTCTGCCCCGCTTTCAAGTCCTCTTGGCAGCCTTACTTCAGTCTATTTTTGGACGATAGCTGTCATTTATAACTCTGCAGGTTTGTGAATTACAGTGCCCCTGAGCTCCTTTCTTCAACTCGCTTTCTTGTGAGCTGGCCGCAACACCGCAGGATGGCTTCAGGCCCTAATCTGGTTCCGGCACGGCACGCTGAGCCTTTGGTTAATTCCTCTTCCTGGTGGGAAATGAGAGTTAAATTTGCCCGTCCAGACACCTCCAGCTAGTCTCTCATTGGTTCTCGCTATTCCTGTTCATCTTCCGCAGAAATTGCAAACTGGGCCAAACAGGAGGTTAAAGGGCTGACTCTCCAAGTGGGGAGAGTGTTAGTAAAGCGTCTGGAATGTTGCACCCGAGTACCAGGGGAGGAAAACTGAGACATATTTGAACACGTCTCCCGATCACATGGTTGATCATACTCTGGGTTCCACATGCATGTTTTAGCTGAAGGAAGAATACCTTAAACCTGGGAGTTGAAACCCGTGGAATGGGTACCATGCAATATGACTTCAAAGGGTCTTCATTTGCTCACCGAACCTCTCCAATCCTATCACTGCTGCGTTTATGCCCCTGTACACATGCTTGATTCTCTTTCGGAGACATAGCAATCCATAGGTTTTAAGATACTTACTAGTCAGGTACATTCTTAGGCGTTTAATATGCGGTGTTGAGTCCATTTCGTTGAGCAAGGAGTAGCTCTTGTCTATTCCATATTTGGCTTAAGGAACTTTATCTGTGCTCATTTCAATCTCTGGTTTTATGCAGCACCCCAACTCACCTTTCCCTTAAGCAAGCATAAGTTGGTTTTCTAAATTTGAGACCCTGTTCTGTTCTGTAATTCAGTTCCTGTGTAGCCAAGTTTACATTCCGTGTATTACTGATATCTTATGATGTTTCTTTTTCTGTGTGACTTATTTCAGTTAGAATCATCATACCTGAATCCACTCATTGTGCTGCTAAGGGCCTGATGACATAGATTTCATTGCTGAGTGATATTGCTTTGTAAGTAAATACCACAACTTCTTTATCCATTTTTCACTTTCTGCGATGTTGAACTTGTACTGTAAACGAGGTTCTTGTAAACAGAGCCGTTCCAAACTTTGGGGTGGCTGTGTCTTTTTGATTTTAATTTCCCTAAGCTATAGGACCATAAGTGGAAGTGCCCTAGGCTCTGTTGCTTTGTTTTTTAGATGTTTCAGGAAACACCATACACTTCTCCCGAGTGTCTGTTGGCAATTTACATCCCGCCCATCAGCATAACAAGGCTCCCAGTTCTCCATGGCCTGTCCTGCCTTTCTGGATTTTACACTTTTTTCAGATGGCCCTTTTGACCGGGGGGAAGTGAGACTTCATTGTAGTGCAGATTTCCTTTGCAAGTTTGCTTGGTTGGCCAAAAAGGGCGTATGCGTTTTTTCCTGAATATATTCAGGAAAAAACGCATACGCCCTTTTTGGCCAAGTGCATCATTGTGGACGTTCTGCCTCTTTTCCTATGCTTTCAATGCAATTCCAGTCTACCTCCTGAAATCGGTTTCCTGCAATTCTGCCCCGCTTTCAAGTCCTCTTGGCAGCCTTACTTCAGTCTATTTTTGGACGATAGCTGTCATTTATAACTCTGCAGGTTTGTGAATTACAGTGCCCCTGAGCTCCTTTCTTCAACTCGCTTTCTTGTGAGCTGGCCGCAACACCGCAGGATGGCTTCAGGCCCTAATCTGGTTCCGGCACGGCACGCTGAGCCTTTGGTTATTTCCTCTTCCTGGTGGGAAATGAGAGTTAAATTTGCCCGTCCAGACACCTCCAGCTAGTCTCTCATTGGTTCTCGCTATTCCTGTTCATCTTCCGCAGAAATTGCAAACTGGGCCAAACAGGAGGTTAAAGGCGCTGACTCTCCAAGTGGGGAGAGTGTTAGTAAAGCGTCTGGAATGTTGCACCCGAGTACCAGGGGAGGAAAACTGAGACATATTTGAACACGTCTCCCGATCACATGGTTGATCATACTCTGGGTTCCACATGCATGTTTTAGCTGAAGGAAGAATACCTTAAACCTGGAGAGTTGAAACCCGTGGAATGGGTACCATGCAATATGACTTCAAAGGGTCTTCATTTGCTCACCGAACCTCTCCAATCCTATCACTGCTGCGTTTATGCCCCTGTACACATGCTTGATTCTCTTTCGGAGACATAGCAATCCATAGGTTTTAAGATACTTACTAGTCAGGTACATTCTTAGGCGTTTAATATGCGGTGTTGAGTCCATTTCGTTGAGCAAGGAGTAGCTCTTGTCTATTCCATATTTGGCTTAAGGAACTTTATCTGTGCTCATTTCAATCTCTGGTTTTATGCAGCACCCCAACTCACCTTTCCCCTTAAGCAAGCATAAGTTGGTTTTCTAAATTTGAGACCCTGTTCTGTTCTGTAATTCAGTTCCTGTGTAGCCAAGTTTACATTCCGTGTATTACTGATATCTTATGATGTTTCTTTTTCTGTGTGACTTATTTCAGTTAGAGTCATCATACCTGAATCCACTCATTGTGCTGCTAAGGGCCTGATGACATAGATTTCATTGCTGAGTGATATTGCTTTGTAAGTAAATACCACAACTTCTTTATCCATTTTTCACTTTCTGCGATGTTGAACTTGTACTGTAAACGAGGTTCTTGTAAACAGAGGCGTTCCAAACTTTGGGGTGGCTGTGTCTTTTTGATTTTAATTTCCCTAAGCTATAGGACCATAAGTGGAAGTGCCCTAGGCTCTGTTGCTTTGTTTTTTAGATGTTTCAGGAAACACCATACACTTCTCCCGAGTGTCTGTTGGCAATTTACATCCCGCCCATCAGCATAACAAGGCTCCCAGTTCTCCATGGCCTGTCCTGCCTTTCTGGATTTTACACTTTTTTCAGATGGCCCTTTTGACCGGGGGGAAGTGAGACTTCATTGTAGTGCAGATTTCCTTTGCAAGCTTGCTTGGTTGGCCAAAAAGGGCGTATGCGTTTTTTCCTGAATATATTCAGGAAAAAACGCATACGCCCTTTTTGGCCAAGTGCATCATTGTGGACGTTCTGCCTCTTTTCCTATGCTTTCAATGCAATTCCAGTCTACCTCCTGAAATCGGTTTCCTGCAATTCTGCCCCGCTTTCAAGTCCTCTTGGCAGCCTTACTTCAGTCTATTTTTGGACGATAGCTGTCATTTATAACTCTGCAGGTTTGTGAATTACAGTGCCCCTGAGCTCCTTTCTTCAACTCGCTTTCTTGTGAGCTGGCCGCAACACCGCAGGATGGCTTCAGGCCCTAATCTGGTTCCGGCACGGCACGCTGAGCCTTTGGTTATTTCCTCTTCCTGGTGGGAAATGAGAGTTAAATTTGCCCGTCCAGACACCTCCAGCTAGTCTCTCATTGGTTCTCGCTATTCCTGTTCATCTTCCGCAGAAATTGCAAACTGGGCCAAACAGGAGGTTAAAGGGCTGACTCTCCAAGTGGGGAGAGTGTTAGTAAAGCGTCTGGAATGTTGCACCCGAGTACCAGGGGAGGAAAACTGAGACATATTTGAACACGTCTCCCGATCACATGGTTGATCATACTCTGGGTTCCACATGCATGTTTTAGCTGAAGGAAGAATACCTTAAACCTGGGAGTTGAAACCCGTGGAATGGGTACCATGCAATATGACTTCAAAGGGTCTTCATTTGCTCACCGAACCTCTCCAATCCTATCACTGCTGCGTTTATGCCCCTGTACACATGCTTGATTCTCTTTCGGAGACATAGCAATCCATAGGTTTTAAGATACTTACTAGTCAGGTACATTCTTAGGCGTTTAATATGCGGTGTTGAGTCCATTTCGTTGAGCAAGGAGTAGCTCTTGTCTATTCCATATTTGGCTTAAGGAACTTTATCTGTGCTCATTTCAATCTCTGGTTTTATGCAGCACCCCAACTCACCTTTACCCTTAAGCAAGCATAAGTTGGTTTTCTAAATTTGAGACCCTGTTCTGTTCTGTAATTCAGTTCCTGTGTAGCCAAGTTTACATTCCGTGTATTACTGATATCTTATGATGTTTCTTTTTCTGTGTGACTTATTTCAGTTAGAATCATCATACCTGAATCCACTCATTGTGCTGCTAAGGGCCTGATGACATAGATTTCATTGCTGAGTGATATTGCTTTGTAAGTAAATACCACAACTTCTTTATCCATTTTTCACTTTCTGCGATGTTGAACTTGTACTGTAAACGAGGTTCTTGTAAACAGAGCCGTTCCAAACTTTGGGGTGGCTGTGTCTTTTTGATTTTAATTTCCCTAAGCTATAGGACCATAAGTGGAAGTGCCCTAGGTTCTGTTGCTTTGTTTTTTAGATGTTTCAGGAAACACCATACACTTCTCCCGAGTGTCTGTTGGCAATTTACATCCCGCCCATCAGCATAACAAGGCTCCCAGTTCTCCATGGCCTGTCCTGCCTTTCTGGATTGTACACTTTTTTCAGATGGCCCTTTTGACCGGGGGGAAGTGAGACTTCATTGTAGTGCAGATTTCCTTTGCAAGCTTGCTTGGTTGGCCAAAAAGGGCGTATGCGTTTTTTCCTGAATATATTCAGGAAAAAACGCATACACCCTTTTTGGCCAAGTGCATCATTGTGGACGTTCTGCCTCTTTTCCTATGCTTTCAATGCAATTCCAGTCTACCTCCTGAAATCGGTTTCCTGCAATTCTGCCCCGCTTTCAAGTCCTCTTGGCAGCCTTACTTCAGTCTATTTTTGGACGATAGCTGTCATTTATAACTCTGCAGGTTTGTGAATTACAGTGCCCCTGAGCTCCTTTCTTCAACTCGCTTTCTTGTGAGCTGGCCGCAACACCGCAGGATGGCTTCAGGCCCTAATCTGGTTCCGGCACGGCACGCTGAGCCTTTGGTTATTTCCTCTTCCTGGTGGGAAATGAGAGTTAAATTTGCCCGTCCAGACACCTCCAGCTAGTCTCTCATTGGTTCTCGCTATTCCTGTTCATCTTCCGCAGAAATTGCAAACTGGGCCAAACAGGAGGTTAAAGGCGCTGACTCTCCAAGTGGGGAGAGTGTTAGTAAAGCGTCTGGAATGTTGCACCCGAGTACCAGGGGAGGAAAACTGAGACATATTTGAACACGTCTCCCGATCACATGGTTGATCATACTCTAGGTTCCACATGCATGTTTTAGCTGAAGGAAGAATACCTTAAACCTGGGAGTTGAAACCCGTGGAATGGGTACCATGCAATATGACTTCAAAGGGTCTTCATTTGCTCACCGAACCTCTCCAATCCTATCACTGCTGCGTTTATGCCCCTGTACACATGCTTGATTCTCTTTCGGAGACATAGCAATCCATAGGTTTTAAGATACTTACTAGTCAGGTACATTCTTAGGCGTTTAATATGCGGTGTTGAGTCCATTTCGTTGAGCAAGGAGTAGCTCTTGTCTATTCCATATTTGGCTTAAGGAACTTTATCTGTGCTCATTTCAATCTCTGGTTTTATGCAGCACCCCAACTCACCTTTACCCTTAAGCAAGCATAAGTTGGTTTTCTAAATTTGAGACCCTGTTCTGTTCTGTAATTCAGTTCCTGTGTAGCCAAGTTTACATTCCGTGTATTACTGATATCTTATGATGTTTCTTTTTCTGTGTGACTTATTTCAGTTAGAATCATCATACCTGAATCCACTCATTGTGCTGCTAAGGGCCTGATGACATAGATTTCATTGCTGAGTGATATTGCTTTGTAAGTAAATACCACAACTTCTTTATCCATTTTTCACTTTCTGCGATGTTGAACTTGTACTGTAAACGAGGTTCTTGTAAACAGAGCCGTTCCAAACTTTGGGGTGGCTGTGTCTTTTTGATTTTAATTTCCCTAAGCTATAGGACCATAAGTGGAAGTGCCCTAGGCTCTGTTGCTTTGTTTTTTAGATGTTTCAGGAAACCCCATACACTTCTCCCGAGTGTCTGTTGGCAATTTACATCCCGCCCATCAGCATAACAAGGCTCCCAGTTCTCCATGGCCTGTCCTGCCTTTCTGGATTTTACACTTTTTTCAGATGGCCCTTTTGACCGGGGGGAAGTGAGACTTCATTGTAGTGCAGATTTCCTTTGCAAGCTTGCTTGGTTGGCCAAAAAGGGCGTATGCGATTTTTCCTGAATATATTCAGGAAAAAACGCATACGCCCTTTTTGGCCAAGTGCATCATTGTGGACGTTCTGCCTCTTTTCCTATGCTTTCAATGCAATTCCAGTCTACCTCCTGAAATCGGTTTCCTGCAATTCTGCCCCGCTTTCAAGTCCTCTTGGCAGCCTTACTTCAGTCTATTTTTGGACGATAGCTGTCATTTATAACTCTGCAGGTTTGTGAATTACAGTGCCCCTGAGCTCCTTTCTTCAACTCGCTTTCTTGTGAGCTGGCCGCAACACCGCAGGATGGCTTCAGGCCCTAATCTGGTTCCGGCACGGCACGCTGAGCCTTTGGTTAATTCCTCTTCCTGGTGGGAAATGAGAGTTAAATTTGCCCGTCCAGACACCTCCAGCTAGTCTCTCATTGGTTCTCGCTATTCCTGTTCATCTTCCGCAGAAATTGCAAACTGGGCCAAACAGGAGGTTAAAGGGCTGACTCTCCAAGTGGGGAGAGTGTTAGTAAAGCGTCTGGAATGTTGCACCCGAGTACCAGGGGAGGAAAACTGAGACATATTTGAACACGTCTCCCGATCACATGGTTGATCATACTCTGGGTTCCACATGCATGTTTTAGCTGAAGGAAGAATACCTTAAACCTGGGAGTTGAAACCCGTGGAATGGGTACCATGCAATATGACTTCAAAGGGTCTTCATTTGCTCACCGAACCTCTCCAATCCTATCACTGCTGCGTTTATGCCCCTGTACACATGCTTGATTCTCTTTCGGAGACATAGCAATCCATAGGTTTTAAGATACTTACTAGTCAGGTACATTCTTAGGCGTTTAATATGCGGTGTTGAGTCCATTTCGTTGAGCAAGGAGTAGCTCTTGTCTATTCCATATTTGGCTTAAGGAACTTTATCTGTGCTCATTTCAATCTCTGGTTTTATGCAGCACCCCAACTCACCTTTCCCCTTAAGCAAGCATAAGTTGGTTTTCTAAATTTGAGACCCTGTTCTGTTCTGTAATTCAGTTCCTGTGTAGCCAAGTTTACATTCCGTATATTACTGATATCTTATGATGTTTCTTTTTCTGTGTGACTTATTTCAGTTAGAATCATCATACCTGAATCCACTCATTGTGCTGCTAAGGGCCTGATGACATAGATTTCATTGCTGAGTGATATTGCTTTGTAAGTAAATACCACAACTTCTTTATCCATTTTTCACTTTCTGCGATGTTGAACTTGTACTGTAAACGAGGTTCTTGTAAACAGAGCGTTCCAAACTTTGGGGTGGCTGTGTCTTTTTGATTTTAATTTCCCTAAGCTATAGGACCATAAGTGGAAGTGCCCTAGGCTCTGTTGCTTTGTTTTTTAGATGTTTCAGGAAACACCATACACTTCTCCCGAGTGTCTGTTGGCAATTTACATCCCGCCCATCAGCATAACAAGGCTCCCAGTTCTCCATGGCCTGTCCTGCCTTTCTGGATTTTACACTTTTTTCAGATGGCCCTTTTGACCGGGGGGAAGTGAGACTTCATTGTAGTGCAGATTTCCTTTGCAAGCTTGCTTGGTTGGCCAAAAAGGGCGTATGCGTTTTTTCCTGAATATATTCAGGAAAAAACGCATACGCCCTTTTTGGCCAAGTGCATCATTGTGGACGTTCTGCCTCTTTTCCTATGCTTTCAATGCAATTCCAGTCTACCTCCTGAAATCGGTTTCCTGCAATTCTGCCCCGCTTTCAAGTCCTCTTGGCAGCCTTACTTCAGTCTATTTTTGGACGATAGCTGTCATTTATAACTCTGCAGGTTTGTGAATTACAGAGCCCCTGAGCTCCTTTCTTCAACTCGCTTTCTTGTGAGCTGGCCGCAACACCGCAGGATGGCTTCAGGCCCTAATCTGGTTCCGGCACGGCACGCTGAGCCTTTGGTTAATTCCTCTTCCTGGTGGGAAATGAGAGTTAAATTTGCCCGTCCAGACACCTCCAGCTAGTCTCTCATTGGTTCTCGCTATTCCTGTTCATCTTCCGCAGAAATTGCAAACTGGGCCAAACAGGAGGTTAAAGGGCTGACTCTCCAAGTGGGGAGAGTGTTAGTAAAGCGTCTGGAATGTTGCACCCGAGTACCAGGGGAGGAAAACTGAGACATATTTGAACACGTCTCCCGATCACATGGTTGATCATACTCTGGGTTCCACATGCATGTTTTAGCTGAAGGAAGAATACCTTAAACCTGGGAGTTGAAACCCGTGGAATGGGTACCATGCAATATGACTTCAAAGGGTCTTCATTTGCTCACCGAACCTCTCCAATCCTATCACTGCTGCGTTTATGCCCCTGTACACATGCTTGATTCTCTTTCGGAGACATAGCAATCCATAGGTTTTAAGATACTTACTAGTCAGGTACATTCTTAGGCGTTTAATATGCGGTGTTGAGTCCATTTCGTTGAGCAAGGAGTAGCTCTTGTCTATTCCATATTTGGCTTAAGGAACTTTATCTGTGCTCATTTCAATCTCTGGTTTTATGCAGCACCCCAACTCACCTTTCCCTTAAGCAAGCATAAGTTGGTTTTCTAAATTTGAGACCCTGTTCTGTTCTGTAATTCAGTTCCTGTGTAGCCAAGTTTACATTCCGTGTATTACTGATATCTTATGATGTTTCTTTTTCTGTGTGACTTATTTCAGTTAGAATCATCATACCTGAATCCACTCATTGTGCTGCTAAGGGCCTGATGACATAGATTTCATTGCTGAGTGATATTGCTTTGTAAGTAAATACCACAACTTCTTTATCCATTTTTCACTTTCTGCGATGTTGAACTTGTACTGTAAACGAGGTTCTTGTAAACAGAGCCGTTCCAAACTTTGGGGTGGCTGTGTCTTTTTGATTTTAATTTCCCTAAGCTATAGGACCATAAGTGGAAGTGCCCTAGGCTCTGTTGCTTTGTTTTTTAGATGTTTCAGGAAACACCATACACTTCTCCCGAGTGTCTGTTGGCAATTTACATCCCGCCCATCAGCATAACAAGGCTCCCAGTTCTCCATGGCCTGTCCTGCCTTTCTGGATTTTACACTTTTTTCAGATGGCCCTTTTGACCGGGGGGAAGTGAGACTTCATTGTAGTGCAGATTTCCTTTGCAAGCTTGCTTGGTTGGCCAAAAAGGGCGTATGCGTTTTTTCCTGAATATATTCAGGAAAAAACGCATACGCCCTTTTTGGCCAAGTGCATCATTGTGGACGTTCTGCCTCTTTTCCTATGCTTTCAATGCAATTCCAGTCTACCTCCTGAAATCGGTTTCCTGCAATTCTGCCCCGCTTTCAAGTCCTCTTGGCAGCCTTACTTCAGTCTATTTTTGGACGATAGCTGTCATTTATAACTCTGCAGGTTTGTGAATTACAGTGCCCCTGAGCTCCTTTCTTCAACTCGCTTTCTTGTGAGCTGGCCGCAACACCGCAGGATGGCTTCAGGCCCTAATCTGGTTCCGGCACGGCACGCTGAGCCTTTGGTTAATTCCTCTTCCTGGTGGGAAATGAGAGTTAAATTTGCCCGTCCAGACACCTCCAGCTAGTCTCTCATTGGTTCTCGCTATTCCTGTTCATCTTCCGCAGAAATTGCAAACTGGGCCAAACAGGAGGTTAAAGGGCTGACTCTCCAAGTGGGGAGAGTGTTAGTAAAGCGTCTGGAATGTTGCACCCGAGTACCAGGGGAGGAAAACTGAGACATATTTGAACACGTCTCCCGATCACATGGTTGATCATACTCTGGGTTCCACATGCATGTTTTAGCTGAAGGAAGAATACCTTAAACCTGGAGAGTTGAAACCCGTGGAATGGGTACCATGCAATATGACTTCAAAGGGTCTTCATTTGCTCACCGAACCTCTCCAATCCTATCACTGCTGCGTTTATGCCCCTGTACACATGCTTGATTCTCTTTCGGAGACATAGCAATCCATAGGTTTTAAGATACTTACTAGTCAGGTACATTCTTAGGCGTTTAATATGCGGTGTTGAGTCCATTTCGTTGAGCAAGGAGTAGCTCTTGTCTATTCCATATTTGGCTTAAGGAACTTTATCTGTGCTCATTTCAATCTCTGGTTTTATGCAGCACCCCAACTCACCTTTCCCCTTAAGCAAGCATAAGTTGGTTTTCTAAATTTGAGACCCTGTTCTGTTCTGTAATTCAGTTCCTGTGTAGCCAAGTTTACATTCCGTGTATTACTGATATCTTATGATGTTTCTTTTTCTGTGTGACTTATTTCAGTTAGAATCATCATACCTGAATCCACTCATTGTGCTGCTAAGGGCCTGATGACATAGATTTCATTGCTGAGTGATATTGCTTTGTAAGTAAATACCACAACTTCTTTATCCATTTTTCACTTTCTGCGATGTTGAACTTGTACTGTAAACGAGGTTCTTGTAAACAGAGCCGTTCCAAACTTTGGGGTGGCTGTGTCTTTTTGATTTTAATTTCCCTAAGCTATAGGACCATAAGTGGAAGTGCCCTAGGCTCTGTTGCTTTGTTTTTTAGATGTTTCAGGAAACACCATACACTTCTCCCGAGTGTCTGTTGGCAATTTACATCCCGCCCATCAGCATAACAAGGCTCCCAGTTCTCCATGGCCTGTCCTGCCTTTCTGGATTTTACACTTTTTTCAGATGGCCCTTTTGACCGGGGGGAAGTGAGACTTCATTGTAGTGCAGATTTCCTTTGCAAGCTTGCTTGGTTGGCCAAAAAGGGCGTATGCGTTTTTTCCTGAATATATTCAGGAAAAAACGCATACGCCCTTTTTGGCCAAGTGCATCATTGTGGACGTTCTGCCTCTTTTCCTATGCTTTCAATGCAATTCCAGTCTACCTCCTGAAATCGGTTTCCTGCAATTCTGCCCCGCTTTCAAGTCCTCTTGGCAGCCTTACTTCAGTCTATTTTTGGACGATAGCTGTCATTTATAACTCTGCAGGTTTGTGAATTACAGTGCCCCTGAGCTCCTTTCTTCAACTCGCTTTCTTGTGACCTGGCCGCAACACCGCAGGATGGCTTCAGGCCCTAATCTGGTTCCGGCCCGGCACGCTGAGCCTTTGGTTAATTCCTCTTCCTGGTGGGAAATGAGAGTTAAATTTGCCCGTCCAGACACCTCCAGCTAGCCTCTCATTGGTTCTCGCTATTCCTGTTCATCTTCCGCAGAAATTGCAAACTGGGCCAAACAGGAGGTTAAAGGCGCTGACTCTCCAAGTGGGGAGAGTGTTAGTAAAGCGTCTGGAATGTTGCACCCGAGTACCAGGGGAGGAAAACTGAGACATATTTGAACACGTCTCCCGATCACATGGTTGATCATACTCTGGGTTCCACATGCATGTTTTAGCTGAAGGAAGAATACCTTAAACCTGGAGAGTTGAAACCCGTGGAATGGGTACCATGCAATATGACTTCAAAGGGTCTTCATTTGCTCACCGAACCTCTCCAATCCTATCACTGCTGCGTTTATGCCCCTGTACACATGCTTGATTCTCTTTCGGAGACATAGCAATCCATAGGTTTTAAGATACTTACTAGTCAGGTACATTCTTAGGCGTTTAATATGCGGTGTTGAGTCCATTTCGTTGAGCAAGGAGTAGCTCTTGTCTATTCCATATTTGGCTTAAGGAACTTTATCTGTGCTCATTTCAATCTCTGGTTTTATGCAGCACCCCAACTCACCTTTCCCTTAAGCAAGCATAAGTTGGTTTTCTAAATTTGAGACCCTGTTCTGTTCTGTAATTCAGTTCCTGTGTAGCCAAGTTTACATTCCGTGTATTACTGATATCTTATGATGTTTCTTTTTCTGTGTGACTTATTTCAGTTAGAATCATCATACCTGAATCCACTCATTGTGCTGCTAAGGGCCTGATGACACAGATTTCATTGCTGAGTGATATTGCTTTGTAAGTAAATACCACAACTTCTTTATCCATTTTTCACTTTCTGCGATGTTGAACTTGTACTGTAAACGAGGTTCTTGTAAACAGAGCCGTTCCAAACTTTGGGGTGGCTGTGTCTTTTTGATTTTAATTTCCCTAAGCTATAGGACCATAAGTGGAAGTGCCCTAGGCTCTGTTGCTTTGTTTTTTAGATGTTTCAGGAAACACCATACACTTCTCCCGAGTGTCTGTTGGCAATTTACATCCCGCCCATCAGCATAACAAGGCTCCCAGTTCTCCATGGCCTGTCCTGCCTTTCTGGATTTTACACTTTTTTCAGATGGCCCTTTTGACCGGGGGGAAGTGAGACTTCATTGTAGTGCAGATTTCCTTTGCAAGCTTGCTTGGTTGGCCAAAAAGGGCGTATGCGTTTTTTCCTGAATATATTCAGGAAAAAACGCATACGCCCTTTTTGGCCAAGTGCATCATTGTGGACGTTCTGCCTCTTTTCCTATGCTTTCAATGCAATTCCAGTCTACCTCCTGAAATCGGTTTCCTGCAATTCTGCCCCGCTTTCAAGTCCTCTTGGCAGCCTTACTTCAGTCTATTTTTGGACGATAGCTGTCATTTATAACTCTGCAGGTTTGTGAATTACAGTGCCCCTGAGCTCCTTTCTTCAACTCGCTTTCTTGTGACCTGGCCGCAACACCGCAGGATGGCTTCAGGCCCTAATCTGGTTCCGGCACGGCACGCTGAGCCTTTGGTTATTCCTCTTCCTGGTGGGAAATGAGAGTTAAATTTGCCCGTCCAGACACCTCCAGCTAGTCTCTCATTGGTTCTCGCTATTCCTGTTCATCTTCCGCAGAAATTGCAAACTGGGCCAAACAGGAGGTTAAAGGGACTGACTCTCCAAGTGGGGAGAGTGTTAGTAAAGCGTCTGGAATGTTGCACCCGAGTACCAGGGGAGGAAAACTGAGACATATTTGAACACGTCTCCCGATCACATGGTTGATCATACTCTGGGTTCCACATGCATGTTTTAGCTGAAGGAAGAATACCTTAAACCTGGGAGTTGAAACCCGTGGAATGGGTACCATGCAATATGACTTCAAAGGGTCTTCATTTGCTCACCGAACCTCTCCAATCCTATCACTGCTGCGTTTATGCCCCTGTACACATGCTTGATTCTCTTTCGGAGACATAGCAATCCATAGGTTTTAAGATACTTACTAGTCAGGTACATTCTTAGGCGTTTAATATGCGGTGTTGAGTCCATTTCGTTGAGCAAGGAGTAGCTCTTGTCTATTCCATATTTGGCTTAAGGAACTTTATCTGTGCTCATTTCAATCTCTGGTTTTATGCAGCACCCCAACTCACCTTTCCCCTTAAGCAAGCATAAGTTGGTTTTCTAAATTTGAGACCCTGTTCTGTTCTGTAATTCAGTTCCTGTGTAGCCAAGTTTACATTCCGTGTATTACTGATATCTTATGATGTTTCTTTTTCTGTGTGACTTATTTCAGTTAGAATCATCATACCTGAATCCACTCATTGTGCTGCTAAGGGCCTGATGACATAGATTTCATTGCTGAGTGATATTGCTTTGTAAGTAAATACCACAACTTCTTTATCCATTTTTCACTTTCTGCGATGTTGAACTTGTACTGTAAACGAGGTTCTTGTAAACAGAGCCGTTCCAAACTTTGGGGTGGCTGTGTCTTTTTGATTTTAATTTCCCTAAGCTATAGGACCATAAGTGGAAGTGCCCTAGGCTCTGTTGCTTTGTGTTTTAGATGTTTCAGGAAACACCATACACTTCTCCCGAGTGTCTGTTGGCAATTTACATCCCGCCCATCAGCATAACAAGGCTCCCAGTTCTCCATGGCCTGTCCTGCCTTTCTGGATTTTACACTTTTTTCAGATGGCCCTTTTGACCGGGGGGAAGTGAGACTTCATTGTAGTGCAGATTTCCTTTGCAAGCTTGCTTGGTTGGCCAAAAAGGGCGTATGCGTTTTTTCCTGAATATATTCAGGAAAAAACGCATACGCCCTTTTTGGCCAAGTGCATCATTGTGGACGTTCTGCCTCTTTTCCTATGCTTTCAATGCAATTCCAGTCTACCTCCTGAAATCGGTTTCCTGCAATTCTGCCCCGCTTTCAAGTCCTCTTGGCAGCCTTACTTCAGTCTATTTTTGGACGATAGCTGTCATTTATAACTCTGCAGGTTTGTGAATTACAGTGCCCCTGAGCTCCTTTCTTCAACTCGCTTTCTTTTGAGCTGGCCGCAACACCGCAGGATGGCTTCAGGCCCTAATCTGGTTCCGGCACGGCACGCTGAGCCTTTGGTTAATTCCTCTTCCTGGTGGGAAATGAGAGTTAAATTTGCCCGTCCAGACACCTCCAGCTAGTCTCTCATTGGTTCTCGCTATTCCTGTTCATCTTCCGCAGAAATTGCAAACTGGGCCAAACAGGAGGTTAAAGGGCTGACTCTCCAAGTGGGGAGAGTGTTAGTAAAGCGTCTGGAATGTTGCACCCGAGTACCAGGGGAGGAAAACTGAGACATATTTGAACACGTCTCCCGATCACATGGTTGATCATACTCTGGGTTCCACATGCATGTTTTAGCTGAAGGAAGAATACCTTAAACCTGAGAGTTGAAACCCGTGGAATGGGTACCATGCAATATGACTTCAAAGGGTCTTCATTTGCTCACCGAACCTCTCCAATCCTATCACTGCTGCGTTTATGCCCCTGTACACATGCTTGATTCTCTTTCGGAGACATAGCAATCCATAGGTTTTAAGATACTTACTAGTCAGGTACATTCTTAGGCGTTTAATATGCGGTGTTGAGTCCATTTCGTTGAGCAAGGAGTAGCTCTTGTCTATTCCATATGTGGCTTAAGGAACTTTATCTGTGCTCATTTCAATCTCTGGTTTTATGCAGCACCCCAACTCACCTTTCCCCTTAAGCAAGCATAAGTTGGTTTTCTAAATTTGAGACCCTGTTCTGTTCTGTAATTCAGTTCCTGTGTAGCCAAGTTTACATTCCGTGTATTACTGATATCTTATGATGTTTCTTTTTCTGTGTGACTTATTTCAGTTAGAATCATCATACCTGAATCCACTCATTGTGCTGCTAAGGGCCTGATGACATAGATTTCATTGCTGAGTGATATTGCTTTGTAAGTAAATACCACAACTTCTTTATCCATTTTTCACTTTCTGCGATGTTGAACTTGTACTGTAAACGAGGTTCTTGTAAACAGAGCGTTCCAAACTTTGGGGTGGCTGTGTCTTTTTGATTTTAATTTCCCTAAGCTATAGGACCATAAGTGGAAGTGCCCTAGGCTCTGTTGCTTTGTTTTTTAGATGTTTCAGGAAACACCATACACTTCTCCCGAGTGTCTGTTGGCAATTTACATCCCGCCCATCAGCATAACAAGGCTCCCAGTTCTCCATGGCCTGTCCTGCCTTTCTGGATTTTACACTTTTTTCAGATGGCCCTTTTGACCGGGGGGAAGTGAGACTTCATTGTAGTGCAGATTTCCTTTGCAAGCTTGCTTGGTTGGCCAAAAAGGGCGTATGCGTTTTTTCCTGAATATATTCAGGAAAAAACGCATACGCCCTTTTTGGCCAAGTGCATCATTGTGGACGTTCTGCCTCTTTTCCTATGCTTTCAATGCAATTCCAGTCTACCTCCTGAAATCGGTTTCCTGCAATTCTGCCCCGCTTTCAAGTCCTCTTGGCAGCCTTACTTCAGTATATTTTTGGACGATAGCTGTCATTTATAACTCTGCAGGTTTGTGAATTACAGTGCCCCTGAGCTCCTTTCTTCAACTCGCTTTCTTGTGACCTGGCCGCAACACCGCAGGATGGCTTCAGGCCCTAATCTGGTTCCGGCACGGCACGCTGAGCCTTTGGTTAATTCCTCTTCCTGGTGGGAAATGAGAGTTAAATTTGCCCGTCCAGACACCTCCAGCTAGTCTCTCATTGGTTCTCGCTATTCCTGTTCATCTTCCGCAGAAATTGCAAACTGGGCCAAACAGGAGGTTAAAGGGCTGACTCTCCAAGTGGGGAGAGTGTTAGTAAAGCGTCTGGAATGTTGCACCCGAGTACCAGGGGAGGAAAACTGAGACATATTTGAACACGTCTCCCGATCACATGGTTGATCATACTCTGGGTTCCACATGCATGTTTTAGCTGAAGGAAGAATACCTTAAACCTGGGAGTTGAAACCCGTGGAATGGGTACCATGCAATATGACTTCAAAGGGTCTTCATTTGCTCACCGAACCTCTCCAATCCTATCACTGCTGCGTTTATGCCCCTGTACACATGCTTGATTCTCTTTCGGAGACATAGCAATCCATAGGTTTTAAGATACTTACTAGTCAGGTACATTCTTAGGCGTTTAATATGCGGTGTTGAGTCCATTTCGTTGAGCAAGGAGTAGCTCTTGTCTATTCCATATTTGGCTTAAGGAACTTTATCTGTGCTCATTTCAATCTCTGGTTTTATGCAGCACCCCAACTCACCTTTCCCCTTAAGCAAGAATAAGTTGGTTTTCTAAATTTGAGACCCTGTTCTGTTCTGTAATTCAGTTCCTGTGTAGCCAAGTTTACATTCCGTGTATTACTGATATCTTATGATGTTTCTTTTTCTGTGTGACTTATTTCAGTTAGAATCATCATACCTGAATCCACTCATTGTGCTGCTATGGGCCTGATGACACAGATTTCATTGCTGAGTGATATTGCTTTGTAAGTAAATACCACAACTTCTTTATCCATTTTTCACTTTCTGCGATGTTGAACTTGTACTGTAAACGAGGTTCTTGTAAACAGAGCCGTTCCAAACTTTGGGGTGGCTGTGTCTTTTTGATTTTAATTTCCCTAAGCTATAGGACCATAAGTGGAAGTGCCCTAGGCTCTGTTGCTTTGTTTTTTAGATGTTTCAGGAAACACCATACACTTCTCCCGAGTGTCTGTTGGCAATTTACATCCCGCCCATCAGCATAACAAGGCTCCCAGTTCTCCATGGCCTGTCCTGCCTTTCTGGATTTTACACTTTTTTCAGATGGCCCTTTTGACCGGGGGGAAGTGAGACTTCATTGTAGTGCAGATTTCCTTTGCAAGCTTGCTTGGTTGGCCAAAAAGGGCGTATGCGTTTTTTCCTGAATATATTCAGGAAAAAACGCATACGCCCTTTTTGGCCAAGTGCATCATTGTGGACGTTCTGCCTCTTTTCCTATGCTTTCAATGCAATTCCAGTCTACCTCCTGAAATCGGTTTCCTGCAATTCTGCCCCGCTTTCAAGTCCTCTTGGCAGCCTTACTTCAGTCTATTTTTGGACGATAGCTGTCATTTATAACTCTGCAGGTTTGTGAATTACAGTGCCCCTGAGCTCCTTTCTTCAACTCGCTTTCTTGTGAGCTGGCCGCAACACCGCAGGATGGCTTCAGGCCCTAATCTGGTTCCGGCACGGCACGCTGAGCCTTTGGTTAATTCCTCTTCCTGGTGGGAAATGAGAGTTAAATTTGCCCGTCCAGACACCTCCAGCTAGTCTCTCATTGGTTCTCGCTATTCCTGTTCATCTTCCGCAGAAATTGCAAACTGGGCCAAACAGGAGGTTAAAGGGCTGACTCTCCAAGTGGGGAGAGTGTTAGTAAAGCGTCTGGAATGTTGCACCCGAGTACCAGGGGAGGAAAACTGAGACATATTTGAACACGTCTCCCGATCACATGGTTGATCATACTCTGGGTTCCACATGCATGTTTTAGCTGAAGGAAGAATACCTTAAACCTGGAGAGTTGAAACCCGTGGAATGGGTACCATGCAATATGACTTCAAAGGGTCTTCATTTGCTCACCGAACCTCTCCAATCCTATCACTGCTGCGTTTATGCCCCTGTACACATGCTTGATTCTCTTTCGGAGACATAGCAATCCATAGGTTTTAAGATACTTACTAGTCAGGTACATTCTTAGGCGTTTAATATGCGGTGTTGAGTCCATTTCGTTGAGCAAGGAGTAGCTCTTGTCTATTCCATATTTGGCTTAAGGAACTTTATCTGTGCTCATTTCAATCTCTGGTTTTATGCAGCACCCCAACTCACCTTTCCCCTTAAGCAAGCATAAGTTGGTTTTCTAAATTTGAGACCCTGTTCTGTTCTGTAATTCAGTTCCTGTGTAGCCAAGTTTACATTCCGTGTATTACTGATATCTTATGATGTTTCTTTTTCTGTGTGACTTATTTCAGTTAGAATCATCATACCTGAATCCACTCATTGTGCTGCTAAGGGCCTGATGACATAGATTTCATTGCTGAGTGATATTGCTTTGTAAGTAAATACCACAACTTCTTTATCCATTTTTCACTTTCTGCGATGTTGAACTTGTACTGTAAACGAGGTTCTTGTAAACAGAGCGTTCCAAACTTTGGGGTGGCTGTGTCTTTTTGATTTTAATTTCCCTAAGCTATAGGACCATAAGTGGAAGTGCCCTAGGCTCTGTTGCTTTGTTTTTTAGATGTTTCAGGAAACACCATACACTTCTCCCGAGTGTCTGTTGGCAATTTACATCCCGCCCATCAGCATAACAAGGCTCCCAGTTCTCCATGGCCTGTCCTGCCTTTGTGGATTTTACACTTTTTTCAGATGGCCCTTTTGACCGGGGGGAAGTGAGACTTCATTGTAGTGCAGATTTCCTTTGCAAGCTTGCTTGGTTGGCCAAAAAGGGCGTATGCGTTTTTTCCTGAATATATTCAGGAAAAAACGCATACGCCCTTTTTGGCCAAGTGCATCATTGTGGACGTTCTGCCTCTTTTCCTATGCTTTCAATGCAATTCCAGTCTACCTCCTGAAATCGGTTTCCTGCAATTCTGCCCCGCTTTCAAGTCCTCTTGGCAGCCTTACTTCAGTCTATTTTTGGACGATAGCTGTCATTTATAACTCTGCAGGTTTGTGAATTACAGTGCCCCTGAGCTCCTTTCTTCAACTCGCTTTCTTGTGACCTGGCCGCAACACCGCAGGATGGCTTCAGGCCCTAATCTGGTTCCGGCACGGCACGCTGAGCCTTTGGTTAATTCCTCTTCCTGGTGGGAAATGAGAGTTAAATTTGCCCGTCCAGACACCTCCAGCTAGTCTCTCATTGGTTCTCGCTATTCCTGTTCATCTTCCGCAGAAATTGCAAACTGGGCCAAACAGGAGGTTAAAGGGCTGACTCTCCAAGTGGGGAGAGTGTTAGTAAAGCGTCTGGAATGTTGCACCCGAGTACCAGGGGAGGAAAACTGAGACATATTTGAACACGTCTCCCGATCACATGGTTGATCATACTCTGGGTTCCACATGCATGTTTTAGCTGAAGGAAGAATACCTTAAACCTGAGAGTTGAAACCCGTGGAATGGGTACCATGCAATATGACTTCAAAGGGTCTTCATTTGCTCACCGAACCTCTCCAATCCTATCACTGCTGCGTTTATGCCCCTGTACACATGCTTGATTCTCTTTCGGAGACATAGCAATCCATAGGTTTTAAGATACTTACTAGTCAGGTACATTCTTAGGCGTTTAATATGCGGTGTTGAGTCCATTTCGTTGAGCAAGGAGTAGCTCTTGTCTATTCCATATTTGGCTTAAGGAACTTTATCTGTGCTCATTTCAATCTCTGGTTTTATGCAGCACCCCAACTCACCTTTCCCCTTAAGCAAGCATAAGTTGGTTTTCTAAATTTGAGACCCTGTTCTGTTCTGTAATTCAGTTCCTGTGTAGCCAAGTTTACATTCCGTGTATTACTGATATCTTATGATGTTTCTTTTTCTGTGTGACTTATTTCAGTTAGAATCATCATAACTGAATCCACTCATTGTGCTGCTAAGGGCCTGATGACATAGATTTCATTGCTGAGTGATATTGCTTTGTAAGTAAATACCACAACTTCTTTATCCATTTTTCACTTTCTGCGATGTTGAACTTGTACTGTAAACGAGGTTCTTGTAAACAGAGGCGTCCAAACTTTGGGGTGGCTGTGTCTTTTTGATTTTAATTTCCCTAAGCTATAGGACCATAAGTGGAAGTGCCCTAGGCTCTGTTGCTTTGTTTTTTAGATGTTTCAGGAAACACCATACACTTCTCCCGAGTGTCTGTTGGCAATTTACATCCCGCCCATCAGCATAACAAGGCTCCCAGTTCTCCATGGCCTGTCCTGCCTTTCTGGATTTTACACTTTTTTCAGATGGCCCTTTTGACCGGGGGGAAGTGAGACTTCATTGTAGTGCAGATTTCCTTTGCAAGCTTGCTTGGTTGGCCAAAAAGGGCGTATGCGTTTTTTCCTGAATATATTCAGGAAAAAACGCATACGCCCTTTTTGGCCAAGTGCATCATTGTGGACGTTCTGCCTCTTTTCCTATGCTTTCAATGCAATTCCAGTCTACCTCCTGAAATCGGTTTCCTGCAATTCTGCCCCGCTTTCAAGTCCTCTTGGCAGCCTTACTTCAGTCTATTTTTGGACGATAGCTGTCATTTATAACTCTGCAGGTTTGTGAATTACAGTGCCCCTGAGCTCCTTTCTTCAACTGGCTTTCTTGTGACCTGGCCGCAACACCGCAGGATGGCTTCAGGCCCTAATCTGGTTCCGGCACGGCACGCTGAGCCTTTGGTTATTTCCTCTTCCTGGTGGGAAATGAGAGTTAAATTTGCCCGTCCAGACACCTCCAGCTAGTCTCTCATTGGTTCTCGCTATTCCTGTTCATCTTCCGCAGAAATTGCAAACTGGGCCAAACAGGAGGTTAAAGGGCTGACTCTCCAAGTGGGGAGAGTGTTAGTAAAGCGTCTGGAATGTTGCACCCGAGTACCAGGGGAGGAAAACTGAGACATATTTGAACACGTCTCCCGATCACATGGTTGATCATACTCTGGGTTCCACATGCATGTTTTAGCTGAAGGAAGAATACCTTAAACCTGGGTAGTTGAAACCCGTGGAATGGGTACCATGCAATATGACTTCAAAGGGTCTTCATTTGCTCACCGAACCTCTCCAATCCTATCACTGCTGCGTTTATGCCCCTGTACACATGCTTGATTCTCTTTCGGAGACATAGCAATCCATAGGTTTTAAGATACTTACTAGTCAGGTACATTCTTAGGCGTTTAATATGCGGTGTTGAGTCCATTTCGTTGAGCAAGGAGTAGCTCTTGTCTATTCCATATTTGGCTTAAGGAACTTTATCTGTGCTCATTTCAATCTCTGGTTTTATGCAGCACCCCAACTCACCTTTCCCCTTAAGCAAGCATAAGTTGGTTTTCTAAATTTGAGACCCTGTTCTGTTCTGTAATTCAGTTCCTGTGTAGCCAAGTTTACATTCCGTGTATTACTGATATCTTATGATGTTTCTTTTTCTGTGTGACTTATTTCAGTTAGAATCATCATACCTGAATCCACTCATTGTGCTGCTAAGGGCCTGATGACATAGATTTCATTGCTGAGTGATATTGCTTTGTAAGTAAATACCACAACTTCTTTATCCATTTTTCACTTTCTGCGATGTTGAACTTGTACTGTAAACGAGGTTCTTGTAAACAGAGCCGTTCCAAACTTTGGGGTGGCTGTGTCTTTTTGATTTTAATTTCCCTAAGCTATAGGACCATAAGTGGAAGTGCCCTAGGTTCTGTTGCTTTGTTTTTTAGATGTTTCAGGAAACACCATACACTTCTCCCGAGTGTCTGTTGGCAATTTACATCCCGCCCATCAGCATAACAAGGCTCCCAGTTCTCCATGGCCTGTCCTGCCTTTCTGGATTTTACACTTTTTTCAGATGGCCCTTTTGACCGGGGGGAAGTGAGACTTCATTGTAGTGCAGATTTCCTTTGCAAGCTTGCTTGGTTGGCCAAAAAGGGCGTATGCGTTTTTTCCTGAATATATTCAGGAAAAAACGCATACGCCCTTTTTGGCCAAGTGCATCATTGTGGACGTTCTGCCTCTTTTCCTATGCTTTCAATGCAATTCCAGTCTACCTCCTGAAATCGGTTTCCTGCAATTCTGCCCCGCTTTCAAGTCCTCTTGGCAGCCTTACTTCAGTCTATTTTTGGACGATAGCTGTCATTTATAACTCTGCAGGTTTGTGAATTACAGTGCCCCTGAGCTCCTTTCTTCAACTCGCTTTCTTGTGACCTGGCCGCAACACCGCAGGATGGCTTCAGGCCCTAATCTGGTTCCGGCACGGCACGCTGAGCCTTTGGTTAATTCCTCTTCCTGGTGGGAAATGAGAGTTAAATTTGCCCGTCCAGACACCTCCAGCTAGTCTCTCATTGGTTCTCCCTATTCCTGTTCATCTTCCGCAGAAAATGCAAACTGGGCCAAACAGGAGGTTAATGGGACTGACTCTCCACGTGGGGAGAGTGTTAGTAAAGCGTCTGGAATGTTGCCACTCGAGTACACAGGGGTAGAAAACTGAGAACATATTTGAACACGTCTCCCGATCACATGTGATCATAACTCTGGGTTCCACATGCATGTTTTAGCTGAAGGATGAAGACCCTTAAACCTGGAGAGTTGAGACCCGTGTAATGGGTACCATGCAATATGACTTCAAAGGGTCTTCATTTGCTCACCGAACCTCTCCAATCCTATCACAGCTGCGTTTATGCCCCTGTACACATGCTTGATTCTCTTTCGGAGACATAGCAATCCATAGGTTTTAAGATACTTACTAGTCAGGTACATTCTTAGGCGTTTAATATGCGGTGTTGAGTCCATTTCGTTGAGCAAGGAGTAGCTCTTGTCTATTCCCATATTTGGCTTAAGGAACTTTATCTGTGCTCATTTCAATCTCTGGTTTTATGCAGCACCCCAACTCACCTTTCCCCTTAAGCAAGCATAAGTTGGTTTTCTAAATTTGAGACCCTGTTCTGTTTGTAATTCAGTTCCTGTGTAGCCAAGTTTACATTCCTGTATTACTGATATCTTATGATGTTTCTTTTTCTGTGTGACTTATTTCAGTTAGAATCATCATACCTGAATCCACTCATTGTGCTGCTAAGGGCCTGATGACATAGATTTCATTGCTGAGTGATATTGCTTTGTAAGTAAATACCACAACTTCTTTATCCATTTTTCACTTTCTGCGATGTTGAACTTGTACTGTAAACGAGGTTCTTGTAAACAGAGCCGTTCCAAACTTTGGGGTGGCTGTGTCTTTTTGATTTTAATTTCCCTAAGCTATAGGACCATAAGTGGAAGTGCCCTAGGCTTCTGTTGCTTTGTTTTTTAGATGTTTCAGGAAACACCATACACTTCTCCCGAGTGGTCTGTTGGCAATTTACATCCCGCCCATCAGCATAACAAGGCTCCCAGTTCTCCATGGCCTGTCCTGCCTTTCTGGATTTTACACTTTTTCAGATGGCCCTTTTGACCGGGGGGAAGTGAGACTTCATTGTAGTGCAGATTTCCTTTGCAAGCTTGCTTGGTTGGCCAAAAAGGGCGTATGCGTTTTTTCCTGAATATATTCAGGAAAAAACGCATACGCCCTTTTTGGCCAAGTGCATCATTGTGGACGTTCTGCCTCTTTTCCTATGCTTTCAATGCAATTCCAGTCTACCTCCTGAAATCGGTTTCCTGCAATTCTGCCCCGCTTTCAAGTCCTCTTGGCAGCCTTACTTCAGTCTATTTTTGGGACGATAGCTGTCATTTATAACTCTGCAGGTTTGTGAATTACAGTGCCCCTGAGCTCCTTTCTTCAACTCGCTTTCTTGTGACCTGGCCGCAACACCGCAGGATGGCTTCAGGCCCTAATCTGGTTCCGGCACTGGCACTGCTGAGCCTTTGGTTATTTCCTCTTCCTGTGGGAAATGAGAGTTAAATTTGCCCGTCCAGACACCTCCAGCTAGTCTCTCATTGGTTCTCGCTATTCCTGTTCATCTTCCGCAGAAATTGCAAACTGGGCCAAACAGGAGGTTAAAGGCGCTGACTCTCCAAGTGGGGAGAGTGTTAGTAAAGCGTCTGGAATGTTGCACCCGAGTACCAGGGGAGGAAAACTGAGACATATTTGAACACGTCTCCCGATCACACGGTTGATCATACTCTGGGTTCCACATGCATGTTTTAGCTGAAGGAAGAATACCTTAAACCTGGAGAGTTGAGAACCCTGGAATGGGTACCATGCAATATGACTTCAAAGGGTCTTCATTTGCTCACCGAACCTCTCCAATCCTATCACTGCTGCGTTTATGCCCCTGTACACACTTCTTGATTCTCTTTTGGAGACATAGCAATCCATAGGTTTTAAGATACTTACTAGTCAGGTACATTCTTAGGCGTTTAATATGCGGTGTTGAGTCCATTTCGTTGAGCAAGGAGTAGCTCTTGTCTATTCCATATTTGGCTTAAGGAACTTTATCTGTGCTCATTTCAATCTCTGGTTTTATGCAGCACCCCAACTCACCTTTCCCCTTAAGCAAGCATAAGTTGGTTTTCTAAATTTGAGACCCTGTTCTGTTTTGTAATTCAGTTCCTGTGTAGCCAAGTTTACATTCCGTGTATTAGTGATATCTTATGATGTTTCTTTTTCTGTGTGACTTATTTCAGTTAGAATCATCATACCTGAATCCACTCATTATGCTGCTATGGGCCTGATGACATAGATTTCATTGCTGAGTGATATTGCATTTGTAAGTAATACCACAACGTTCTTTATCCATTTTTCACTTTCTGTGATAGTTGAACTTGTACTGTAAACGAGGTTCTTGTAAACAGAGGCGTCCCAAACTTTGGGGTGGCTGTGTCTTTTTGATTTTAATTTCCCTAAGCTATAGGACCATAAGTGGAAGTGCCCTAGGCTCTGTTGCTTTGTTTTTAGATGTTTCAGGAAACACCATACACTTCTCCCGAGTGTCTGTTGGCAATTTACATCCCGCCCATCAGCATAACAAGGCTCCCAGTTCTCCATGGCCTGTCCTGCCTTTCTGGATTTTACACTTTTTTCAGATGGCCCTTTTGACCGGGGGGAAGTGAGACTTCATTGTAGTGCAGATTTCCTTTGCAAGCTTGCTTGGTTGGCCAAAAAGGGCGTATGCGTTTTTTCCTGAATATATTCAGGAAAAAACGCATACGCCCTTTTTGGCCAAGTGCATCATTGTGGACGTTCTGCCTCTTTTCCTATGCTTTCAATGCAATTCCAGTCTACCTCCTGAAATCGGTTTCCTGCAATTCTGCCCCGCTTTCAAGTCCTCTTGGCAGCCTTACTTCAGTCTATTTTTGGACGATAGCTGTCATTTATAACTCTGCAGGTTTGTGAATTACAGTGCCCCTGAGCTCCTTTCTTCAACTCGCTTTCTTGTGAGCCTGGCCGCAACACCGCAGGATGGCTTCAGGCCCTAATCTGGTTCCGGCACGGCACGCTGAGCCTTTGGTTAATTCCTCTTCCTGGTGGGAAATGAGAGTTAAATTTGCCCGTCCAGACACCTCCAGCTAGCCTCTCATTGGTTCCGCTATTCCTGTTCATCTTCCGCAGAAATTGCAAACTGGGCCAAACAGGAGGTTAAAGGCGCTGACTCTCCAAGTGGGGAGAGTGTTAGTAAAGCGTCTGGAATGTTGCACCCGAGTACCAGGGGAGGAAAACTGAGACATATTTGAACACGTCTCCCGATTCACATGGTTGATCATACTCTGGGTTCCACATGCATGTTTTAGCTGAAGGAAGAATACCTTAAACCTGGAGAGTTGAGACCCGTGGAATGGGTACCATGCAATATGACTTCAAAGGGTCTTCATTTGCTCACCGAACCTCTCCAATCCTATCACTGCTGCGTTTATGCCCCTGTACACACTGCTTGATTCTCTTTCGGAGACATAGCAATCCATAGGTTTTAAGATACTTACTAGTCAGGTACATTCTTAGGCGTTTAATATGCGGTGTTGAGTCCATTTCGTTTGAGCAAGGAGTAGCTCTTGTCTATTCCATATTTGGCTTAAGGAACTTTATCTGTGCTCATTTCAATCTCTGGTTTTATGCAGCACCCCAACTCACCTTTCCCCTTAAGCAAGCATAAGTTGGTTTTCTAAATTTGAGACCCTGTTCTGTTCTGTAATTCAGTTCCTGTGTAGCCAAGTTTACATTCCGTGTATTACTGATATCTTATGATGTTTCTTTTTCTGTGTGACTTATTTCAGTTAGAATCATCATACCTGAATCCACTCATTGTGCTGCTAAGGGCCTGATGACATAGATTTCATTGCTGAGTGATATTGATTTGTAAGTAAATACCACAACTTCTTTATCCATTTTTCACTTTCTGCGATGTTGAACTTGTACTGTAAACGAGGTTCTTGTAAACAGAGGCCGTCCCAAACTTTGGGGTGGCTGTGTCTTTTTGATTTTAATTTCCCTAAGCTATAGGACCATAAGTGGAAGTGCCCTAGGCTCTGTTGCTTTGTTTTTTAGATGTTTCAGGAAACACCATACACTTCTCCCGAGTGTCTGTTGGCAATTTACATCCCGCCCATCAGCATAACAAGGCTCCCAGTTCTCCATGGCCTGTCCTGCCTTTCTGGATTTTACACTTTTTTCAGATGGCCCTTTTGACCGGGGGGAAGTGAGACTTCATTGTAGTGCAGATTTCCTTTGCAAGCTTGCTTGGTTGGCCAAAAAGGGCGTATGCGTTTTTTCCTGAATATATTCAGGAAAAAACGCATACGCCCTTTTTGGCCAAGTGCATCATTGTGGACGTTCTGCCTCTTTTCCTATGCTTTCAATGCAATTCCAGTCTACCTCCTGAAATCGGTTTCCTGCAATTCTGCCCCGCTTTCAAGTCCTCTTGGCAGCCTTACTTCAGTATATTTTTGGACGATAGCTGTCATTTATAACTCTGCAGGTTTGTGAATTACAGTGCCCCTGAGCTCCTTTCTTCAACTCGCTTTCTTGTGAGCTGGCCGCAACACCGCAGGATGGCTTCAGGCCCTAATCTGGTTCCGGTACGGCACGCTGAGCCTTTGGTAATTTCCTCTTCCTGGTGGGAAATGAGAGTTAAATTTGCCCGTCCAGACACCTCCAGCTAGCCTCTCATTGGTTCTCGCTATTCCTGTTCATCTTCCGCAGAAATTGCAAACTGGGCCAAACAGGAGGTTAAAGGCGCTGACTCTCCAAGTGGGGAGAGTGTTAGTAAAGCGTCTGGAATGTTGCACCCGAGTACCAGGGTAGGAAAACTGAGACATATTTGAACACGTCTCCCGATCACATGGTTGATCATACTCTAGGGTCCACATGCATGTTTTAGCTGAAGGAAGAATACCTTAAACCTGGGTAGTTGAAACCCGTGGAATGGGTACCATGCAATATGACTTCAAAGGGTCTTCATTTGCTCACCGAACCTCTCCAATCCTATCACTGCTGCGTTTATGCCCCTGTACACATGCTTGATTCTCTTTCGGAGACATAGCAATCCATAGGTTTTAAGATACTTACTAGTCAGGTACATTCTTAGGCGTTTAATATGGGGTGTTGAGTCCATTTCGTTGAGCAAGGAGTAGCTCTTGTCTATTCCATATTTGGCTTAAGGAACTTTATCTGTGCTCATTTCAATCTCTGGTTTATGCAGCACCCCAACTCACCTTTACCCTTAAGCAAGCATAAGTTGGTTTTCTAAATTTGAGACCCTGTTCTGTTCTGTAATTCAGTTCCTGTGTAGCCAAGTTTACATTCCGTGTATTACTGATATCTTATGATGTTTCTTTTTCTGTGTGACTTATTTCAGTTAGAATCATCATACCTGAATCCACTCATTGTGCTGCTAAGGGCCTGATGACATAGATTTCATTGCTGAGTGATCTTGCTTTGTAAGTAAATACCACAACTTCTTTATCCATTTTTCACTTTCTGCGATGTTGAACTTGTACTGTAAACGAGGTTCTTGTAAACAGAGGCGTCCCAAACTTTGGGGTGGCTGTGTCTTTTTGATTTTAATTTCCCTAAGCTATAGGACCATAAGTGGAAGTGCCCTAGGCTCTGTTGCTTTGTTTTTTAGATGTTTCAGGAAACACCATACACTTCTCCCGAGTGGTTGTTGGCAATTTACATCCCGCCCATCAGCATAACAAGGCTCCCAGTTCTCCATGGCCTGTCCTGCCTTTCTGGATTTTACACTTTTTTCAGATGGCCCTTTTTGACCGGGGGGAAGTGAGACTTCATTGTAGTGCAGATTTCCTTTGCAAGCTTGCTTGGTTGGCCAAAAGGGCGTATGCGTTTTTTTCCTGAATATATTCAGGAAAAAAACGCATACGCCCTTTTTGGCCAAGTGCATCATTGTGGACGTTCTGCCTCTTTTCCTATGCTTTCAATGCAATTCCAGTCTACCTCCTGAAATCGGTTTCCTGCAATTCTGCCCCGCTTTCAAGTCCTCTTGGCAGCCTTACTTCAGTCTATTTTTGGACGATAGCTGTCATTTATAACTCTGCAGGTTTGTGAATTACAGTGCCCCTGAGCTCCTTTCTTCAACTCGCTTTCTTGTGACCTGGCCGCAACACCGCAGGATGGCTTCAGGCCCTAATCTGGTTCCGGCACGGCACGCTGAGCCTTTGGTTACAGTCCGCTTCCTGGTGGGAAATGAGAGTTAAATTTGCCCGTCCAGACACCTCCAGCTAGCCTCTCATTGGTTCTCGCTATTCCTGTTCATCTTCCGCAGAAATTGCAAACTGGGCCAAACAGGAGGTTAAAGGGACTGACTCTCCAAGTGGGAGAGTGTTAGTAAAGCGTCTGGAATGTTGCACCCGAGTACCAGGGTAGGAAAACTGAGACATATTTGAACACGTCTCCCGTTCACATGGTTGATCATACTCTGGGTTCCACATGCATGTTTTAGCTGAAGGAAGAATACCTTAAACCTGGAGTGTTGAGACCCGTGGAATGGGTACCATGCAATATGACTTCAAAGGGTCTTCATTTGCTCACCGAACCTCTCCAATCCTATCACTGCTGCGTTTATGGCCCTGTACACATGCTTGATTCTCTTTCGGAGACATAGCAATCCATAGGTTTTAAGATACTTACTAGTCAGGTACATTCTTAGGCGTTTAATATGGGGTGTTGAGTCCATTTCGTTGAGCAAGGAGTAGCTCTTGTCTATTCCATATTTGGCTTAAGGAACTTTATCTGTGCTCATTTCAATCTCTGGTTTTTATGCAGCACCCCAACTCACCTTTCCCCTTAAGCAAGCATAAGTTGGTTTTCTAAATTTGAGACCCTGTTTCTGTTCTTGGAATTCAGTTCCTGTGTAGCCAAGATTACATTCCGTGTATTACTGATATCTTATGATGTTTCTTTTTCTGTGTGACTTATTTCAGTTAGAATCATCATTACCTGAATCCACTCATGTGCTGCTAAGGGCCTGATGACATAGATTTCATTGCTGAGTGATATTGCTTTGTAAGTAAATACCACAACTTCTTTATCCATTTTTCACTTTCTGCGATGTTGAACTTGTACTGTAAACGAGGTCTTGTAAACAGAGCCGTTCCAAACTTTGGGGTGGCTGTGTCTTTTTGATTTTAATTTCCCTAAGCTATAGGACCATAAGTGGAAGTGCCCTAGGCTCTGTTGCTTTGTTTTTTAGATGTTTCAGGAAACACCATACACTTCTCCCGAGTGGCTGTTGGCAATTTACATCCCGCCCATCAGCATAACAAGGCTCCCAGTTCTCCATGGCCTGTCCTGCCTTTCTGGATTTTACACTTTTTCAGATGGCCCTTTTGACCAGGGGGAAGTGAGACTTCATTTGTAGTGCAGATTCCTTTGCAAGCTTGCTTGGTTGGCCAAAAAGGGCGTATGCGTTTTTTCCTGAATATATTCAGGAAAAAACGCATACGCCCTTTTTGGCCAAGTGCATCATTGTGGACGTTCTGCCTCTTTTCCTATGCTTTCAATGCAATTCCAGTCTACCTCCTGAAATCGGTTTCCTGCAATTCTGCCCCGCTTTCAAGTCCTCTTGGCAGCCTTACTTCAGTCTATTTTTGGACGATAGCTGTCATTTATAACTCTGCAGGTTTGTGAATTACAGTGCCCCTGAGCTCCTTTCTTCAACTCGCTTTCTTGTGAGCTGGCCGCAACACCGCAGGATGGCTTCAGGCCCTAATCTGGTTCCGGCACGGCACGCTGAGCCTTTGGTTAATTCCTCTTCCTGGTGGGAAATGAGAGTTAAATTTGCCCGTCCAGACACCTCCAGCTAGCCTCTCATTGGTTCTCGCTATTCCTGTTCATCTTCCGCAGAAATTGCAAACTGGGCCAAACAGGAGGTTAAAGGCGCTGACTCTCCAAGTGGGGAGAGTGTTAGTAAAGCGTCTGGAATGTTGCACCCGAGTACCAGGGGAGGAAAACTGAGACATATTTGAACACGTCTCCCGATTCACATGGTTGATCATACTCTGGGTTCCACATGCATGTTTTAGCTGAAGGAAGAATACCTTAAACCTGGAGAGTTGAGACCCGTGGAATGGGTACCATGCAATATGACTTCAAAGGGTCTTCATTTGCTCACCGAACCTCTCCAATCCTATCACTGCTGCGTTTATGCCCCTGTACACATGCTTGATTCTCTTTCGGAGACATAGCAATCCATAGGTTTTAAGATACTTACTAGTCAGGTACATTCTTAGGCGTTTAATATGCGGTGTTGAGTCCATTTCGTTGAGCAAGGAGTAGCTCTTGTCTATTCCATATTTGGCTTAAGGAAACTTTAATTGGGAAGTCATTTTTTTCAATCTTGGTTTATTGCAGACCCCCAACTCACCTTTTCCCCTGAA
>NW_022983269.1:0-69494 GCF_011762595.2 Tursiops truncatus | reverse complement strand
TTTTTATCATATAAATACATGTATGTGCAGGGAATAATGTTTTTCTGTTTTATTTTTTAAATTTTATTTCTTTTTAATTTTGAATTTTATTTTATATTTTATACAGCAGTTTCTTATTGTTATCTATTTTATAATATAAATGTATACATATGACCCTTCAAAGGATCTGCTCATTTGCTCACCAGGATACCTCTCCATTATCCTATCACTGCATGCGTTTATGTCCCCTGTAGCACAGCTTCTATTCTATTTCGGATGACTATAGCAATCCATATTTTATAAGATACTTACTAGTCATGGTACATTCTTAGGCGTTTAATATTCGGTGTTGAGTCCATTTCGTTGAGCAAGGAGTAGCTCTTGTCTATTCCATATTTGGCTTAAGGAACTTTATCTGTGCTCATTTCAATCTCTGGTTTTATGCAGCACCCCAACTCACCTTTACCCTTAAGCAAGCATAAGTTGGTTTTCTAAATTTGAGACCCTGTTCTGTTCTGTAATTCAGTTCCTGTGTAGCCAAGTTTACATTCCGTGTATTACTGATATCTTATGATGTTTCTTTTTCTGTGTGACTTATTTCAGTTAGAATCATCATACCTGAATCCACTCATTGTGCTGCTAGGGCCTGATGACATAGATTTCATTGCTGAGTGATATTGCTTTGTAAGTAAGTACCACAACTTCTTTATCCATTTTTCACTTTCTGCGATATTGAACTTGTACTGTAAACGAGGTTCTTGTAAACAGAGCCGTCCCAAACTTTGGGGTGGCTGTGTCTTTTTGATTTTAATTTCCCTAAGCTATAGGACCATAAGTGGAAGTGCCCTAGGCTCTGTTGCTTTGTTTTTTAGATGTTTCAGGAAACACCATACACTTCTCCCGAGTGTCTGTTGGCAATTTACATCCCGCCCATCAGCATAACAAGGCTCCCAGTTCTCCATGGCCTGTCCTGCCTTTCTGGATTTTACACTTTTTTCAGATGGCCCTTTTGACCGGGGGGAAGTGAGACTTCATTGTAGTTCAGATTTCCTTTGCAAGCTTGCTTGGTTGGCCAAAAAGGGCGTATGCGTTTTTTCCTGAATATATTCAGGAAAAAACGCATACGCCCTTTTTGGCCAAGTGCATCATTGTGGACGTTCTGCCTCTTTTCCTATGCTTTCAATGCAATTCCAGTCTACCTCCTGAAATCGGTTTCCTGCAATTCTGCCCCGCTTTCAAGTCCTCTTGGCAGCCTTACTTCAGTCTATTTTTGGACGATAGCTGTCATTTATAACTCTGCAGGTTTGTGAATTACAGTGCCCCTGAGCTCCTTTCTTCAACTCGCTTTCTTGTGAGCTGGCCGCAACACCGCAGGATGGCTTCAGGCCCTAATCTGGTTCCGGCACGGCACACTGAGCCTTTGGTTATTTCCTCTTCCTGGTGGGAAATGAGAGTTAAATTTGCCCGTCCAGACACCTCCAGCTAGTCTCTCATTGGTTCTCGCTATTCCTGTTCATCTTCCGCAGAAATTGCAACATGGGCCAAACAGGAGGTTAAAGGTGCTGACTCTCCAAGTGGGGAGAGTGTTAGTAAAGCGTCTGGAATGTTGCACCCGAGTACCAGGGAGGAAAACTGAGACATATTTGAACACGTCTCCCGTTCACATGGTTGATCATACTCTGGGTTCCACATGCATGTTTTAGCTGAAGGAAGAATACCTTAAACCTGGGAGTTGAAACCCGTGGAATGGGTACCATGCAATATGACTTCAAAGGGTCTTCATTTGCTCACCGAACCTCTCCAATCCTATCACTGCTGCGTTTATGCCCCTGTACACATGCTTGATTCTCTTTCGGAGACATAGCAATCCATAGGTTTTAAGATACTTACTAGTCAGGTACATTCTTAGGCGTTTAATATGCGGTGTTGAGTCCATTTCGTTGAGCAAGGAGTAGCTCTTGTCTATTCCATATTTGGCTTAAGGAACTTTATCTGTGCTCATTTCAATCTCTGGTTTTATGCAGCACCCCAACTCACCTTTCCCCTTAAGCAAGCATAAGTTGGTTTTCTAAATTTGAGACCCTGTTCTGTTCTGTAATTCAGTTCCTGTGTAGCCAAGTTTACATTCCGTGTATTACTGATATCTTATGATGTTTCTTTTTCTGTGTGACTTATTTCAGTTAGAATCATCATACCTGAATCCACTCATTGTGCTGCTAAGGGCCTGATGACATAGATTTCATTGCTGAGTGATATTGCTCTGTAAGTAAATACCACAACTTCTTTATCCATTTTTCACTTTCTGCGATGTTGAACTTGTACTGTAAACGAGGTTCTTGTAAACAGAGCCGTTCCAAACTTTGGGGTGGCTGTGTCTTTTTGATTTTAATTTCCCTAAGCTATAGGACCATAAGTGGAAGTGCCCTAGGCTCTGTTGCTTTGTTTTTTAGATGTTTCAGGAAACACCATACACTTCTCCCGAGTGTCTGTTGGCAATTTACATCCCGCCCATCAGCATAACAAGGCTCCCAGTTCTCCATGGCCTGTCCTGCCTTTCTGGATTTTACACTTTTTTCAGATGGCCCTTTTGACCGGGGGAAGTGAGACTTCATTGTAGTGCAGATTTCCTTTGCAAGCTTGCTTGGTTGGCCAAAAAGGGCGTATGCGTTTTTTCCTGAATATATTCAGGAAAAAACGCATACGCCCTTTTTGGCCAAGTGCATCATTGTGGACGTTCTGCCTCTTTTCCTATGCTTTCAATGCAATTCCAGTCTACCTCCTGAAATCGGTTTCCTGCAATTCTGCCCCGCTTTCAAGTCCTCTTGGCAGCCTTACTTCAGTCTATTTTTGGACGATAGCTGTCATTTATAACTCTGCAGGTTTGTGAATTACAGTGCCCCTGAGCTCCTTTCTTCAACTCGCTTTCTTGTGACCTGGCCGCAACACCGCAGGATGGCTTCAGGCCCTAATCTGGTTCCGGCACGGCATGCTGAGCCTTTGGTTAATTCCTCTTCCTGGTGGGAAATGAGAGTTAAATTTGCCCGTCCAGACACCTCCAGCTAGTCTCTCATTGGTTCTCGCTATTCCTGTTCATCTTCCGCAGAAATTGCAAACTGGGCCAAACAGGAGGTTAAAGGGCTGACTCTCCAAGTGGGGAGAGTGTTAGTAAAGCGTCTGGAATGTTGCACCCGAGTACCAGGGGAGGAAAACTGAGACATATTTGAACACGTCTCCCGTTCACATGGTTGATCATACTCTGGGTTCCACATGCATGTTTTAGCTGAAGGAAGAATACCTTAAACCTGGAGAGTTGAGACCCGTGGAATGGGTACCATGCAATATGACTTCAAAGGGTCTTCATTTGCTCACCGAACCTCTCCAATCCTATCACTGCTGCGTTTATGCCCCTGTACACATGCTTGATTCTCTTTCGGAGACATAGCAATCCATAGGTTTTAAGATACTTACTAGTCAGGTACATTCTTAGGCGTTTAATATGCGGTGTTGAGTCCATTTCGTTGAGCAAGGAGTAGCTCTTGTCTATTCCATATTTGGCTTAAGGAACTTTATCTGTGCTCATTTCAATCTCTGGTTTTATGCAGCACCCCAACTCACCTTTACCCTTAAGCAAGCATAAGTTGGTTTTCTAAATTTGAGACCCTGTTCTGTTCTGTAATTCAGTTCCTGTGTAGCCAAGTTTCCATTCCGTGTATTACTGATATCTTATGATGTTTCTTTTTCTGTGTGACTTATTTCAGTTAGAATCATCATACCTGAATCCACTCATTGTGCTGCTAAGGGCCTGATGACATAGATTTCATTGCTGAGTGATATTGCTTTGTAAGTAAATACCACAACTTCTTTATCCATTTTTCACTTTCTGCGATGTTGAACTTGTACTGTAAACGAGGTTCTTGTAAACAGAGGCGTCCCAAACTTTGGGGTGGCTGTGTCTTTTTGATTTTAATTTCCCTAAGCTATAGGACCATAAGTGGAAGTGCCCTAGGCTCTGTTGCTTTGTTTTTTAGATGTTTCAGGAAACACCATACACTTCTCCCGAGTGTCTGTTGGCAATTTACATCCCGCCCATCAGCATAACAAGGCTCCCAGTTCTCCATGGCCTGTCCTGCCTTTCTGGATTTTACACTTTTTTCAGATGGCCCTTTTGACCGGGGGGAAGTGAGACTTCATTGTAGTGCAGATTTCCTTTGCAAGCTTGCTTGGTTGGCCAAAAAGGGCGTATGCGTTTTTTCCTGAATATATTCAGGAAAAAACGCATACGCCCTTTTTGGCCAAGTGCATCATTGTGGACGTTCTGCCTCTTTTCCTATGCTTTCAATGCAATTCCAGTCTACCTCCTGAAATCGGTTTCCTGCAATTCTGCCCCGCTTTCAAGTCCTCTTGGCAGCCTTACTTCAGTCTATTTTTGGACGATAGCTGTCATTTATAACTCTGCAGGTTTGTGAATTACAGTGCCCCTGAGCTCCTTTCTTCAACTCGCTTTCTTGTGACCTGGCCGCAACACCGCAGGATGGCTTCAGGCCCTAATCTGGTTCCGGCACGGCACGCTGAGCCTTTGGTTAATTCCTCTTCCTGGTGGGAAATGAGAGTTAAATTTGCCCGTCCAGACACCTCCAGCTAGTCTCTCATTGGTTCTCGCTATTCCTGTTCATCTTCCGCAGAAATTGCAAACTGGGCCAAACAGGAGGTTAAAGGCGCTGACTCTCCAAGTGGGGAGAGTGTTAGTAAAGCGTCTGGAATGTTGCACCCGAGTACCAGGGGAGGAAAACTGAGACATATTTGAACACGTCTCCCGATCACATGGTTGATCATACTCTGGGTTCCACATGCATGTTTTAGCTGAAGGAAGAATACCTTAAACCTGGAGAGTTGAAACCCGTGGAATGGGTACCATGCAATATGACTTCAAAGGGTCTTCATTTGCTCACCGAACCTCTCCAATCCTATCACTGCTGCGTTTATGCCCCTGTACACATGCTTGATTCTCTTTCGGAGACATAGCAATCCATAGGTTTTAAGATACTTACTAGTCAGGTACATTCTTAGGCGTTTAATATGCGGTGTTGAGTCCATTTCGTTGAGCAAGGAGTAGCTCTTGTCTATTCCATATTTGGCTTAAGGAACTTTATCTGTGCTCATTTCAATCTCTGGTTTTATGCAGCACCCCAACTCACCTTTCCCCTTAAGCAAGCATAAGTTGGTTTTCTAAATTTGAGACCCTGTTCTGTTCTGTAATTCAGTTCCTGTGTAGCCAAGTTTACATTCCGTGTATTACTGATATCTTATGATGTTTCTTTTTCTGTGTGACTTATTTCAGTTAGAATCATCATACCTGAATCCACTCATTGTGCTGCTAAGGGCCTGATGACATAGATTTCATTGCTGAGTGATATTGCTTTGTAAGTAAATACCACAACTTCTTTATCCATTTTTCACTTTCTGCGATGTTGAACTTGTACTGTAAACGAGGTTCTTGTAAACAGAGCCGTTCCAAACTTTGGGGTGGCTGTGTCTTTTTGATTTTAATTTCCCTAAGCTATAGGACCATAAGTGGAAGTGCCCTAGGCTCTGTTGCTTTGTTTTTTAGATGTTTCAGGAAACACCATACACTTCTCCCGAGTGTCTGTTGGCAATTTACATCCCGCCCATCAGCATAACAAGGCTCCCAGTTCTCCATGGCCTGTCCTGCCTTTCTGGATTTTACACTTTTTTCAGATGGCCCTTTTGACCGGGGGGAAGTGAGACTTCATTGTAGTGCAGATTTCCTTTGCAAGCTTGCTTGGTTGGCCAAAAAGGGCGTATGCGTTTTTTCCTGAATATATTCAGGAAAAAACGCATACGCCCTTTTTGGCCAAGTGCATCATTGTGGACGTTCTGCCTCTTTTCCTATGCTTTCAATGCAATTCCAGTCTACCTCCTGAAATCGGTTTCCTGCAATTCTGCCCCGCTTTCAAGTCCTCTTGGCAGCCTTACTTCAGTCTATTTTTGGACGATAGCTGTCATTTATAACTCTGCAGGTTTGTGAATTACAGTGCCCCTGAGCTCCTTTCTTCAACTCGCTTTCTTGTGAGCTGGCCGCAACACCGCAGGATGGCTTCAGGCCCTAATCTGGTTCCGGCACGGCACGCTGAGCCTTTGGTTATTCCTCTTCCTGGTGGGAAATGAGAGTTAAATTTGCCCGTCCAGACACCTCCAGCTAGTCTCTCATTGGTTCTCGCTATTCCTGTTCATCTTCCGCAGAAATTGCAAACTGGGCCAAACAGGAGGTTAAAGGGCTGACTCTCCAAGTGGGGAGAGTGTTAGTAAAGCGTCTGGAATGTTGCACCCGAGTACCAGGGGAGGAAAACTGAGACATATTTGAACACGTCTCCCGATCACATGGTTGATCATACTCTGGGTTCCACATGCATGTTTTAGCTGAAGGAAGAATACCTTAAACCTGGGAGTTGAAACCCGTGGAATGGGTACCATGCAATATGACTTCAAAGGGTCTTCATTTGCTCACCGAACCTCTCCAATCCTATCACTGCTGCGTTTATGCCCCTGTACACATGCTTGATTCTCTTTCGGAGACATAGCAATCCATAGGTTTTAAGATACTTACTAGTCAGGTACATTCTTAGGCGTTTAATATGCGGTGTTGAGTCCATTTCGTTGAGCAAGGAGTAGCTCTTGTCTATTCCATATTTGGCTTAAGGAACTTTATCTGTGCTCATTTCAATCTCTGGTTTTATGCAGCACCCCAACTCACCTTTCCCCTTAAGCAAGCATAAGTTGGTTTTCTAAATTTGAGACCCTGTTCTGTTCTGTAATTCAGTTCCTGTGTAGCCAAGTTTACATTCCGTGTATTACTGATATCTTATGATGTTTCTTTTTCTGTGTGACTTATTTCAGTTAGAATCATCATACCTGAATCCACTCATTGTGCTGCTAAGGGCCTGATGACATAGATTTCATTGCTGAGTGATATTGCTTTGTAAGTAAATACCACAACTTCTTTATCCATTTTTCACTTTCTGCGATGTTGAACTTGTACTGTAAACGAGGTTCTTGTAAACAGAGCCGTTCCAAACTTTGGGGTGGCTGTGTCTTTTTGATTTTAATTTCCCTAAGCTATAGGACCATAAGTGGAAGTGCCCTAGGCTCTGTTGCTTTGTTTTTTAGATGTTTCAGGAAACACCATACACTTCTCCCGAGTGTCTGTTGGCAATTTACATCCCGCCCATCAGCATAACAAGGCTCCCAGTTCTCCATGGCCTGTCCTGCCTTTCTGGATTTTACACTTTTTTCAGATGGCCCTTTTGACCGGGGGGAAGTGAGACTTCATTGTAGTGCAGATTTCCTTTGCAAGCTTGCTTGGTTGGCCAAAAAGGGCGTATGCGTTTTTTCCTGAATATATTCAGGAAAAAACGCATACGCCCTTTTTGGCCAAGTGCATCATTGTGGACGTTCTGCCTCTTTTCCTATGCTTTCAATGCAATTCCAGTCTACCTCCTGAAATCGGTTTCCTGCAATTCTGCCCCGCTTTCAAGTCCTCTTGGCAGCCTTACTTCAGTCTATTTTTGGACGATAGCTGTCATTTATAACTCTGCAGGTTTGTGAATTACAGTGCCCCTGAGCTCCTTTCTTCAACTCGCTTTCTTGTGAGCTGGCCGCAACACCGCAGGATGGCTTCAGGCCCTAATCTGGTTCCGGCACGGCACGCTGAGCCTTTGGTTAATTCCTCTTCCTGGTGGGAAATGAGAGTTAAATTTGCCCGTCCAGACACCTCCAGCTAGTCTCTCATTGGTTCTCGCTATTCCTGTTCATCTTCCGCAGAAATTGCAAACTGGGCCAAACAGGAGGTTAAAGGGCTGACTCTCCAAGTGGGGAGAGTGTTAGTAAAGCGTCTGGAATGTTGCACCCGAGTACCAGGGGAGGAAAACTGAGACATATTTGAACACGTCTCCCGATCACATGGTTGATCATACTCTGGGTTCCACATGCATGTTTTAGCTGAAGGAAGAATACCTTAAACCTGGAGAGTTGAAACCCGTGGAATGGGTACCATGCAATATGACTTCAAAGGGTCTTCATTTGCTCACCGAACCTCTCCAATCCTATCACTGCTGCGTTTATGCCCCTGTACACATGCTTGATTCTCTTTCGGAGACATAGCAATCCATAGGTTTTAAGATACTTACTAGTCAGGTACATTCTTAGGCGTTTAATATGCGGTGTTGAGTCCATTTCGTTGAGCAAGGAGTAGCTCTTGTCTATTCCATATTTGGCTTAAGGAACTTTATCTGTGCTCATTTCAATCTCTGGTTTTATGCAGCACCCCAACTCACCTTTCCCCTTAAGCAAGCATAAGTTGGTTTTCTAAATTTGAGACCCTGTTCTGTTCTGTAATTCAGTTCCTGTGTAGCCAAGTTTACATTCCGTGTATTACTGATATCTTATGATGTTTCTTTTTCTGTGTGACTTATTTCAGTTAGAATCATCATACCTGAATCCACTCATTGTGCTGCTAAGGGCCTGATGACATAGATTTCATTGCTGAGTGATATTGCTTTGTAAGTAAATACCACAACTTCTTTATCCATTTTTCACTTTCTGCGATGTTGAACTTGTACTGTAAACGAGGTTCTTGTAAACAGAGCGTTCCAAACTTTGGGGTGGCTGTGTCTTTTTGATTTTAATTTCCCTAAGCTATAGGACCATAAGTGGAAGTGCCCTAGGCTCTGTTGCTTTGTTTTTTAGATGTTTCAGGAAACACCATACACTTCTCCCGAGTGTCTGTTGGCAATTTACATCCCGCCCATCAGCATAACAAGGCTCCCAGTTCTCCATGGCCTGTCCTGCCTTTCTGGATTTTACACTTTTTTCAGATGGCCCTTTTGACCGGGGGGAAGTGAGACTTCATTGTAGTGCAGATTTCCTTTGCAAGCTTGCTTGGTTGGCCAAAAAGGGCGTATGCGTTTTTTCCTGAATATATTCAGGAAAAAACGCATACGCCCTTTTTGGCCAAGTGCATCATTGTGGACGTTCTGCCTCTTTTCCTATGCTTTCAATGCAATTCCAGTCTACCTCCTGAAATCGGTTTCCTGCAATTCTGCCCCGCTTTCAAGTCCTCTTGGCAGCCTTACTTCAGTCTATTTTTGGACGATAGCTGTCATTTATAACTCTGCAGGTTTGTGAATTACAGTGCCCCTGAGCTCCTTTCTTCAACTCGCTTTCTTGTGAGCTGGCCGCAACACCGCAGGATGGCTTCAGGCCCTAATCTGGTTCCGGCACGGCACGCTGAGCCTTTGGTTATTCCTCTTCCTGGTGGGAAATGAGAGTTAAATTTGCCCGTCCAGACACCTCCAGCTAGTCTCTCATTGGTTCTCGCTATTCCTGTTCATCTTCCGCAGAAATTGCAAACTGGGCCAAACAGGAGGTTAAAGGCGCTGACTCTCCAAGTGGGGAGAGTGTTAGTAAAGCGTCTGGAATGTTGCACCCGAGTACCAGGGGAGGAAAACTGAGACATATTTGAACACGTCTCCCGATCACATGGTTGATCATACTCTGGGTTCCACATGCATGTTTTAGCTGAAGGAAGAATACCTTAAACCTGGGAGTTGAAACCCGTGGAATGGGTACCATGCAATATGACTTCAAAGGGTCTTCATTTGCTCACCGAACCTCTCCAATCCTATCACTGCTGCGTTTATGCCCCTGTACACATGCTTGATTCTCTTTCGGAGACATAGCAATCCATAGGTTTTAAGATACTTACTAGTCAGGTACATTCTTAGGCGTTTAATATGCGGTGTTGAGTCCATTTCGTTGAGCAAGGAGTAGCTCTTGTCTATTCCATATTTGGCTTAAGGAACTTTATCTGTGCTCATTTCAATCTCTGGTTTTATGCAGCACCCCAACTCACCTTTCCCTTAAGCAAGCATAAGTTGGTTTTCTAAATTTGAGACCCTGTTCTGTTCTGTAATTCAGTTCCTGTGTAGCCAAGTTTACATTCCGTGTATTACTGATATCTTATGATGTTTCTTTTTCTGTGTGACTTATTTCAGTTAGAATCATCATACCTGAATCCACTCATTGTGCTGCTAAGGGCCTGATGACATAGATTTCATTGCTGAGTGATATTGCTTTGTAAGTAAATACCACAACTTCTTTATCCATTTTTCACTTTCTGCGATGTTGAACTTGTACTGTAAACGAGGTTCTTGTAAACAGAGGCGTCCCAAACTTTGGGGTGGCTGTGTCTTTTTGATTTTAATTTCCCTAAGCTATAGGACCATAAGGGGAAGTGCCCTAGGCTCTGTTGCTTTGTTTTTTAGATGTTTCAGGAAACACCATACACTTCTCCCGAGTGTCTGTTGGCAATTTACATCCCGCCCATCAGCATAACAAGGCTCCCAGTTCTCCATGGCCTGTCCTGCCTTTCTGGATTTTACACTTTTTTCAGATGGCCCTTTTGACCGGGGGGAAGTGAGACTTCATTGTAGTGCAGATTTCCTTTGCAAGCTTGCTTGGTTGGCCAAAAAGGGCGTATGCGTTTTTTCCTGAATATATTCAGGAAAAAACGCATACGCCCTTTTTGGCCAAGTGCATCATTGTGGACGTTCTGCCTCTTTTCCTATGCTTTCAATGCAATTCCAGTCTACCTCCTGAAATCGGTTTCCTGCAATTCTGCCCCGCTTTCAAGTCCTCTTGGCAGCCTTACTTCAGTCTATTTTTGGACGATAGCTGTCATTTATAACTCTGCAGGTTTGTGAATTACAGTGCCCCTGAGCTCCTTTCTTCAACTCGCTTTCTTGTGAGCTGGCCGCAACACCGCAGGATGGCTTCAGGCCCTAATCTGGTTCCGGCACGGCACGCTGAGCCTTTGGTTAATTCCTCTTCCTGGTGGGAAATGAGAGTTAAATTTGCCCGTCCAGACACCTCCAGCTAGTCTCTCATTGGTTCTCGCTATTCCTGTTCATCTTCCGCAGAAATTGCAAACTGGGCCAAACAGGAGGTTAAAGGGCTGACTCTCCAAGTGGGGAGAGTGTTAGTAAAGCGTCTGGAATGTTGCACCCGAGTACCAGGGGAGGAAAACTGAGACATATTTGAACACGTCTCCCGATCACATGGTTGATCATACTCTGGGTTCCACATGCATGTTTTAGCTGAAGGAAGAATACCTTAAACCTGGGAGTTGAAACCCGTGGAATGGGTACCATGCAATATGACTTCAAAGGGTCTTCATTTGCTCACCGAACCTCTCCAATCCTATCACTGCTGCGTTTATGCCCCTGTACACATGCTTGATTCTCTTTCGGAGACATAGCAATCCATAGGTTTTAAGATACTTACTAGTCAGGTACATTCTTAGGCGTTTAATATGCGGTGTTGAGTCCATTTCGTTGAGCAAGGAGTAGCTCTTGTCTATTCCATATTTGGCTTAAGGAACTTTATCTGTGCTCATTTCAATCTCTGGTTTTATGCAGCACCCCAACTCACCTTTCCCCTTAAGCAAGCATAAGTTGGTTTTCTAAATTTGAGACCCTGTTCTGTTCTGTAATTCAGTTCCTGTGTAGCCAAGTTTACATTCCGTGTATTACTGATATCTTATGATGTTTCTTTTTCTGTGTGACTTATTTCAGTTAGAATCATCATACCTGAATCCACTCATTGTGCTGCTAAGGGCCTGATGACATAGATTTCATTGCTGAGTGATATTGCTTTGTAAGTAAATACCACAACTTCTTTATCCATTTTTCACTTTCTGCGATGTTGAACTTGTACTGTAAACGAGGTTCTTGTAAACAGAGCCGTTCCAAACTTTGGGGTGGCTGTGTCTTTTTGATTTTAATTTCCCTAAGCTATAGGACCATAAGTGGAAGTGCCCTAGGCTCTGTTGCTTTGTTTTTTAGATGTTTCAGGAAACACCATACACTTCTCCCGAGTGTCTGTTGGCAATTTACATCCCGCCCATCAGCATAACAAGGCTCCCAGTTCTCCATGGCCTGTCCTGCCTTTCTGGATTTTACACATTTTTCAGATGGCCCTTTTGACCGGGGGGAAGTGAGACTTCATTGTAGTGCAGATTTCCTTTGCAAGCTTGCTTGGTTGGCCAAAAAGGGCGTATGCGTTTTTTCCTGAATATATTCAGGAAAAAACGCATACGCCCTTTTTGGCCAAGTGCATCATTGTGGACGTTCTGCCTCTTTTCCTATGCTTTCAATGCAATTCCAGTCTACCTCCTGAAATCGGTTTCCTGCAATTCTGCCCCGCTTTCAAGTCCTCTTGGCAGCCTTACTTCAGTCTATTTTTGGACGATAGCTGTCATTTATAACTCTGCAGGTTTGTGAATTACAGTGCCCCTGAGCTCCTTTCTTCAACTCGCTTTCTTGTGAGCTGGCCGCAACACCGCAGGATGGCTTCAGGCCCTAATCTGGTTCCGGCACGGCACGCTGAGCCTTTGGTTATTCCTCTTCCTGGTGGGAAATGAGAGTTAAATTTGCCCGTCCAGACACCTCCAGCTAGTCTCTCATTGGTTCTCGCTATTCCTGTTCATCTTCCGCAGAAATTGCAAACTGGGCCAAACAGGAGGTTAAAGGCGCTGACTCTCCAAGTGGGGAGAGTGTTAGTAAAGCGTCTGGAATGTTGCACCCGAGTACCAGGGGAGGAAAACTGAGACATATTTGAACACGTCTCCCGATCACATGGTTGATCATACTCTGGGTTCCACATGCATGTTTTAGCTGAAGGAAGAATACCTTAAACCTGGGAGTTGAAACCCGTGGAATGGGTACCATGCAATATGACTTCAAAGGGTCTTCATTTGCTCACCGAACCTCTCCAATCCTATCACTGCTGCGTTTATGCCCCTGTACACATGCTTGATTCTCTTTCGGAGACATAGCAATCCATAGGTTTTAAGATACTTACTAGTCAGGTACATTCTTAGGCGTTTAATATGCGGTGTTGAGTCCATTTCGTTGAGCAAGGAGTAGCTCTTGTCTATTCCATATTTGGCTTAAGGAACTTTATCTGTGCTCATTTCAATCTCTGGTTTTATGCAGCACCCCAACTCACCTTTCCCCTTAAGCAAGCATAAGTTGGTTTTCTAAATTTGAGACCCTGTTCTGTTCTGTAATTCAGTTCCTGTGTAGCCAAGTTTACATTCCGTGTATTACTGATATCTTATGATGTTTCTTTTTCTGTGTGACTTATTTCAGTTAGAATCATCATACCTGAATCCACTCATTGTGCTGCTAAGGGCCTGATGACATAGATTTCATTGCTGAGTGATATTGCTTTGTAAGTAAATACCACAACTTCTTTATCCATTTTTCACTTTCTGCGATGTTGAACTTGTACTGTAAACGAGGTTCTTGTAAACAGAGGCGTTCCAAACTTTGGGGTGGCTGTGTCTTTTTGATTTTAATTTCCCTAAGCTATAGGACCATAAGTGGAAGTGCCCTAGGCTCTGTTGCTTTGTTTTTTAGATGTTTCAGGAAACACCATACACTTCTCCCGAGTGTCTGTTGGCAATTTACATCCCGCCCATCAGCATAACAAGGCTCCCAGTTCTCCATGGCCTGTCCTGCCTTTCTGGATTTTACACTTTTTTCAGATGGCCCTTTTGACCGGGGGGAAGTGAGACTTCATTGTAGTGCAGATTTCCTTTGCAAGCTTGCTTGGTTGGCCAAAAAGGGCGTATGCGTTTTTTCCTGAATATATTCAGGAAAAAACGCATACGCCCTTTTTGGCCAAGTGCATCATTGTGGACGTTCTGCCTCTTTTCCTATGCTTTCAATGCAATTCCAGTCTACCTCCTGAAATCGGTTTCCTGCAATTCTGCCCCGCTTTCAAGTCCTCTTGGCAGCCTTACTTCAGTCTATTTTTGGACGATAGCTGTCATTTATAACTCTGCAGGTTTGTGAATTACAGTGCCCCTGAGCTCCTTTCTTCAACTCGCTTTCTTGTGAGCTGGCCGCAACACCGCAGGATGGCTTCAGGCCCTAATCTGGTTCCGGCACGGCACGCTGAGCCTTTGGTTAATTCCTCTTCCTGGTGGGAAATGAGAGTTAAATTTGCCCGTCCAGACACCTCCAGCTAGTCTCTCATTGGTTCTCGCTATTCCTGTTCATCTTCCGCAGAAATTGCAAACTGGGCCAAACAGGAGGTTAAAGGGCTGACTCTCCAAGTGGGGAGAGTGTTAGTAAAGCGTCTGGAATGTTGCACCCGAGTACCAGGGGAGGAAAACTGAGACATATTTGAACACGTCTCCCGATCACATGGTTGATCATACTCTGGGTTCCACATGCATGTTTTAGCTGAAGGAAGAATACCTTAAACCTGGTAGTTGAAACCCGTGGAATGGGTACCATGCAATATGACTTCAAAGGGTCTTCATTTGCTCACCGAACCTCTCCAATCCTATCACTGCTGCGTTTATGCCCCTGTACACATGCTTGATTCTCTTTCGGAGACATAGCAATCCATAGGTTTTAAGATACTTACTAGTCAGGTACATTCTTAGGCGTTTAATATGCGGTGTTGAGTCCATTTCGTTGAGCAAGGAGTAGCTCTTGTCTATTCCATATTTGGCTTAAGGAACTTTATCTGTGCTCATTTCAATCTCTGGTTTTATGCAGCACCCCAACTCACCTTTCCCCTTAAGCAAGCATAAGTTGGTTTTCTAAATTTGAGACCCTGTTCTGTTCTGTAATTCAGTTCCTGTGTAGCCAAGTTTACATTCCGTGTATTACTGATATCTTATGATGTTTCTTTTTCTGTGTGACTTATTTCAGTTAGAATCATCATACCTGAATCCACTCATTGTGCTGCTAAGGGCCTGATGACATAGATTTCATTGCTGAGTGATATTGCTTTGTAAGTAAATACCACAACTTCTTTATCCATTTTTCACTTTCTGCGATGTTGAACTTGTACTGTAAACGAGGTGCTTGTAAACAGAGGCGTCCCAAACTTTGGGGTGGCTGTGTCTTTTTGATTTTAATTTCCCTAAGCTATAGGACCATAAGTGGAAGTGCCCTAGGCTCTGTTGCTTTGTTTTTTAGATGTTTCAGGAAACACCATACACTTCTCCCGAGTGTCTGTTGGCAATTTACATCCCGCCCATCAGCATAACAAGGCTCCCAGTTCTCCATGGCCTGTCCTGCCTTTCTGGATTTTACACTTTTTTCAGATGGCCCTTTTGACCGGGGGGAAGTGAGACTTCATTGTAGTGCAGATTTCCTTTGCAAGCTTGCTTGGTTGGCCAAAAAGGGCGTATGCGTTTTTTCCTGAATATATTCAGGAAAAAACGCATACGCCCTTTTTGGCCAAGTGCATCATTGTGGACGTTCTGCCTCTTTTCCTATGCTTTCAATGCAATTCCAGTCTACCTCCTGAAATCGGTTTCCTGCAATTCTGCCCCGCTTTCAAGTCCTCTTGGCAGCCTTACTTCAGTCTATTTTTGGACGATAGCTGTCATTTATAACTCTGCAGGTTTGTGAATTACAGTGCCCCTGAGCTCCTTTCTTCAACTCGCTTTCTTGTGAGCTGGCCGCAACACCGCAGGATGGCTTCAGGCCCTAATCTGGTTCCGGCACGGCACGCTGAGCCTTTGGTTAATTCCTCTTCCTGGTGGGAAATGAGAGTTAAATTTGCCCGTCCAGACACCTCCAGCTAGTCTCTCATTGGTTCTCGCTATTCCTGTTCATCTTCCGCAGAAATTGCAAACTGGGCCAAACAGGAGGTTAAAGCGCTGACTCTCCAAGTGGGGAGAGTGTTAGTAAAGCGTCTGGAATGTTGCACCCGAGTACCAGGGGAGGAAAACTGAGACATATTTGAACACGTCTTCCGATCACATGGTTGATCATACTCTGGGTTCCACATGCATGTTTTAGCTGAAGGAAGAATACCTTAAACCTGGAGAGTTGAAACCCGTGGAATGGGTACCATGCAATATGACTTCAAAGGGTCTTCATTTGCTCACCGAACCTCTCCAATCCTATCACTGCTGCGTTTATGCCCCTGTACACATGCTTGATTCTCTTTCGGAGACATAGCAATCCATAGGTTTTAAGATACTTACTAGTCAGGTACATTCTTAGGCGTTTAATATGCGGTGTTGAGTCCATTTCGTTGAGCAAGGAGTAGCTCTTGTCTATTCCATATTTGGCTTAAGGAACTTTATCTGTGCTCATTTCAATCTCTGGTTTTATGCAGCACCCCAACTCACCTTTCCCCTTAAGCAAGCATAAGTTGGTTTTCTAAATTTGAGACCCTGTTCTGTTCTGTAATTCAGTTCCTGTGTAGCCAAGTTTACATTCCGTGTATTACTGATATCTTATGATGTTTCTTTTTCTGTGTGACTTATTTCAGTTAGAATCATCATACCTGAATCCACTCATTGTGCTGCTAAGGGCCTGATGACATAGATTTCATTGCTGAGTGATATTGCTTTGTAAGTAAATACCACAACTTCTTTATCCATTTTTCACTTTCTGCGATGTTGAACTTGTACTGTAAACGAGGTTCTTGTAAACAGAGCCGTCCCAAACTTTGGGGTGGCTGTGTCTTTTTGATTTTAATTTCCCTAAGCTATAGGACCATAAGTGGAAGTGCCCTAGGCTCTGTTGCTTTGTTTTTTAGATGTTTCAGGAAACACCATACACTTCTCCCGAGTGTCTGTTGGCAATTTACATCCCGCCCATCAGCATAACAAGGCTCCCAGTTCTCCATGGCCTGTCCTGCCTTTCTGGATTTTACACTTTTTTCAGATGGCCCTTTTGACCGGGGGGAAGTGAGACTTCATTGTAGTGCAGATTTCCTTTGCAAGCTTGCTTGGTTGGCCAAAAAGGGCGTATGCGTTTTTTCCTGAATATATTCAGGAAAAAACGCATACGCCCTTTTTGGCCAAGTGCATCATTGTGGACGTTCTGCCTCTTTTCCTATGCTTTCAATGCAATTCCAGTCTACCTCCTGAAATCGGTTTCCTGCAATTCTGCCCCGCTTTCAAGTCCTCTTGGCAGCCTTACTTCAGTCTATTTTTGGACGATAGCTGTCATTTATAACTCTGCAGGTTTGTGAATTACAGTGCCCCTGAGCTCCTTTCTTCAACTCGCTTTCTTGTGAGCTGGCCGCAACACCGCAGGATGGCTTCAGGCCCTAATCTGGTTCCGGCACGGCACGCTGAGCCTTTGGTTATTCCTCTTCCTGGTGGGAAATGAGAGTTAAATTTGCCCGTCCAGACACCTCCAGCTAGTCTCTCATTGGTTCTCGCTATTCCTGTTCATCTTCCGCAGAAATTGCAAACTGGGCCAAACAGGAGGTTAAAGGGCTGACTCTCCAAGTGGGGAGAGTGTTAGTAAAGCGTCTGGAATGTTGCACCCGAGTACCAGGGGAGGAAAACTGAGACATATTTGAACACGTCTCCCGATCACATGGTTGATCATACTCTGGGTTCCACATGCATGTTTTAGCTGAAGGAAGAATACCTTAAACCTGAGAGTTGAAACCCGTGGAATGGGTACCATGCAATATGACTTCAAAGGGTCTTCATTTGCTCACCGAACCTCTCCAATCCTATCACTGCTGCGTTTATGCCCCTGTACACATGCTTGATTCTCTTTCGGAGACATAGCAATCCATAGGTTTTAAGATACTTACTAGTCAGGTACATTCTTAGGCGTTTAATATGCGGTGTTGAGTCCATTTCGTTGAGCAAGGAGTAGCTCTTGTCTATTCCATATTTGGCTTAAGGAACTTTATCTGTGCTCATTTCAATCTCTGGTTTTATGCAGCACCCCAACTCACCTTTCCCCTTAAGCAAGCATAAGTTGGTTTTCTAAATTTGAGACCCTGTTCTGTTCTGTAATTCAGTTCCTGTGTAGCCAAGTTTACATTCCGTGTATTACTGATATCTTATGATGTTTCTTTTTCTGTGTGACTTATTTCAGTTAGAATCATCATACCTGAATCCACTCATTGTGCTGCTAAGGGCCTGATGACATAGATTTCATTGCTGAGTGATATTGCTTTGTAAGTAAATACCACAACTTCTTTATCCATTTTTCACTTTCTGCGATGTTGAACTTGTACTGTAAACGAGGTTCTTGTAAACAGAGGCGTCCAAACTTTGGGGTGGCTGTGTCTTTTTGATTTTAATTTCCCTAAGCTATAGGACCATAAGTGGAAGTGCCCTAGGCTCTGTTGCTTTGTTTTTTAGATGTTTCAGGAAACACCATACACTTCTCCCGAGTGTCTGTTGGCAATTTACATCCCGCCCATCAGCATAACAAGGCTCCCAGTTCTCCATGGCCTGTCCTGCCTTTCTGGATTTTACACTTTTTTCAGATGGCCCTTTTGACCGGGGGGAAGTGAGACTTCATTGTAGTGCAGATTTCCTTTGCAAGCTTGCTTGGTTGGCCAAAAAGGGCGTATGCGTTTTTTCCTGAATATATTCAGGAAAAAACGCATACGCCCTTTTTGGCCAAGTGCATCATTGTGGACGTTCTGCCTCTTTTCCTATGCTTTCAATGCAATTCCAGTCTACCTCCTGAAATCGGTTTCCTGCAATTCTGCCCCGCTTTCAAGTCCTCTTGGCAGCCTTACTTCAGTCTATTTTTGGACGATAGCTGTCATTTATAACTCTGCAGGTTTGTGAATTACAGTGCCCCTGAGCTCCTTTCTTCAACTCGCTTTCTTGTGAGCTGGCCGCAACACCGCAGGATGGCTTCAGGCCCTAATCTGGTTCCGGCACGGCACGCTGAGCCTTTGGTTAATTCCTCTTCCTGGTGGGAAATGAGAGTTAAATTTGCCCGTCCAGACACCTCCAGCTAGTCTCTCATTGGTTCTCGCTATTCCTGTTCATCTTCCGCAGAAATTGCAAACTGGGCCAAACAGGAGGTTAAAGGGCTGACTCTCCAAGTGGGGAGAGTGTTAGTAAAGCGTCTGGAATGTTGCACCCGAGTACCAGGGGAGGAAAACTGAGACATATTTGAACACGTCTCCCGATCACATGGTTGATCATACTCTGGGTTCCACATGCATGTTTTAGCTGAAGGAAGAATACCTTAAACCTGGGTAGTTGAAACCCGTGGAATGGGTACCATGCAATATGACTTCAAAGGGTCTTCATTTGCTCACCGAACCTCTCCAATCCTATCACTGCTGCGTTTATGCCCCTGTACACATGCTTGATTCTCTTTCGGAGACATAGCAATCCATAGGTTTTAAGATACTTACTAGTCAGGTACATTCTTAGGCGTTTAATATGCGGTGTTGAGTCCATTTCGTTGAGCAAGGAGTAGCTCTTGTCTATTCCATATTTGGCTTAAGGAACTTTATCTGTGCTCATTTCAATCTCTGGTTTTATGCAGCACCCCAACTCACCTTTCCCCTTAAGCAAGCATAAGTTGGTTTTCTAAATTTGAGACCCTGTTCTGTTCTGTAATTCAGTTCCTGTGTAGCCAAGTTTACATTCCGTGTATTACTGATATCTTATGATGTTTCTTTTTCTGTGTGACTTATTTCAGTTAGAATCATCATACCTGAATCCACTCATTGTGCTGCTAAGGGCCTGATGACATAGATTTCATTGCTGAGTGATATTGCTTTGTAAGTAAATACCACAACTTCTTTATCCATTTTTCACTTTCTGCGATGTTGAACTTGTACTGTAAACGAGGTTCTTGTAAACAGAGGCGTCCCAAACTTTGGGGTGGCTGTGTCTTTTTGATTTTAATTTCCCTAAGCTATAGGACCATAAGTGGAAGTGCCCTAGGCTCTGTTGCTTTGTTTTTTAGATGTTTCAGGAAACACCATACACTTCTCCCGAGTGTCTGTTGGCAATTTACATCCCGCCCATCAGCATAACAAGGCTCCCAGTTCTCCATGGCCTGTCCTGCCTTTCTGGATTTTACACTTTTTTCAGATGGCCCTTTTGACCGGGGGGAAGTGAGACTTCATTGTAGTGCAGATTTCCTTTGCAAGCTTGCTTGGTTGGCCAAAAAGGGCGTATGCGTTTTTTCCTGAATATATTCAGGAAAAAACGCATACGCCCTTTTTGGCCAAGTGCATCATTGTGGACGTTCTGCCTCTTTTCCTATGCTTTCAATGCAATTCCAGTCTACCTCCTGAAATCGGTTTCCTGCAATTCTGCCCCGCTTTCAAGTCCTCTTGGCAGCCTTACTTCAGTCTATTTTTGGACGATAGCTGTCATTTATAACTCTGCAGGTTTGTGAATTACAGTGCCCCTGAGCTCCTTTCTTCAACTCGCTTTCTTGTGAGCTGGCCGCAACACCGCAGGATGGCTTCAGGCCCTAATCTGGTTCCGGCACGGCACGCTGAGCCTTTGGTTAATTCCTCTTCCTGGTGGGAAATGAGAGTTAAATTTGCCCGTCCAGACACCTCCAGCTAGTCTCTCATTGGTTCTCGCTATTCCTGTTCATCTTCCGCAGAAATTGCAAACTGGGCCAAACAGGAGGTTAAAGGGCTGACTCTCCAAGTGGGGAGAGTGTTAGTAAAGCGTCTGGAATGTTGCACCCGAGTACCAGGGGAGGAAAACTGAGACATATTTGAACACGTCTCCCGATCACATGGTTGATCATACTCTAGGTTCCACATGCATGTTTTAGCTGAAGGAAGAATACCTTAAACCTGGGTAGTTGAAACCCGTGGAATGGGTACCATGCAATATGACTTCAAAGGGTCTTCATTTGCTCACCGAACCTCTCCAATCCTATCACTGCTGCGTTTATGCCCCTGTACACATGCTTGATTCTCTTTCGGAGACATAGCAATCCATAGGTTTTAAGATACTTACTAGTCAGGTACATTCTTAGGCGTTTAATATGCGGTGTTGAGTCCATTTCGTTGAGCAAGGAGTAGCTCTTGTCTATTCCATATTTGGCTTAAGGAACTTTATCTGTGCTCATTTCAATCTCTGGTTTTATGCAGCACCCCAACTCACCTTTCCCCTTAAGCAAGCATAAGTTGGTTTTCTAAATTTGAGACCCTGTTCTGTTCTGTAATTCAGTTCCTGTGTAGCCAAGTTTACATTCCGTGTATTACTGATATCTTATGATGTTTCTTTTTCTGTGTGACTTATTTCAGTTAGAATCATCATACCTGAATCCACTCATTGTGCTGCTAAGGGCCTGATGACATAGATTTCATTGCTGAGTGATATTGCTTTGTAAGTAAATACCACAACTTCTTTATCCATTTTTCACTTTCTGCGATGTTGAACTTGTACTGTAAACGAGGTTCTTGTAAACAGAGGCGTCCCAAACTTTGGGGTGGCTGTGTCTTTTTGATTTTAATTTCCCTAAGCTATAGGACCATAAGTGGAAGTGCCCTAGGCTCTGTTGCTTTGTTTTTTAGATGTTTCAGGAAACACCATACACTTCTCCCGAGTGTCTGTTGGCAATTTACATCCCGCCCATCAGCATAACAAGGCTCCCAGTTCTCCATGGCCTGTCCTGCCTTTCTGGATTTTACACTTTTTTCAGATGGCCCTTTTGACCGGGGGGAAGTGAGACTTCATTGTAGTGCAGATTTCCTTTGCAAGCTTGCTTGGTTGGCCAAAAAGGGCGTATGCGTTTTTTCCTGAATATATTCAGGAAAAAACGCATACGCCCTTTTTGGCCAAGTGCATCATTGTGGACGTTCTGCCTCTTTTCCTATGCTTTCAATGCAATTCCAGTCTACCTCCTGAAATCGGTTTCCTGCAATTCTGCCCCGCTTTCAAGTCCTCTTGGCAGCCTTACTTCAGTCTATTTTTGGACGATAGCTGTCATTTATAACTCTGCAGGTTTGTGACTTACAGTGCCCCTGAGCTCCTTTCTTCAACTCGCTTTCTTGTGAGCTGGCCGCAACACCGCAGGATGGCTTCAGGCCCTAATCTGGTTCCGGCACGGCACGCTGAGCCTTTGGTTAATTCCTCTTCCTGGTGGGAAATGAGAGTTAAATTTGCCCGTCCAGACACCTCCAGCTAGTCTCTCATTGGTTCTCGCTATTCCTGTTCATCTTCCGCAGAAATTGCAAACTGGGCCAAACAGGAGGTTAAAGGCGCTGACTCTCCAAGTGGGGAGAGTGTTAGTAAAGCGTCTGGAATGTTGCACCCGAGTACCAGGGGAGGAAAACTGAGACATATTTGAACACGTCTCCCGATCACATGGTTGATCATACTCTGGGTTCCACATGCATGTTTTAGCTGAAGGAAGAATACCTTAAACCTGGGTAGTTGAAACCCGTGGAATGGGTACCATGCAATATGACTTCAAAGGGTCTTCATTTGCTCACCGAACCTCTCCAATCCTATCACTGCTGCGTTTATGCCCCTGTACACATGCTTGATTCTCTTTCGGAGACATAGCAATCCATAGGTTTTAAGATACTTACTAGTCAGGTACATTCTTAGGCGTTTAATATGGGGTGTGAGTCCATTTCGTTGAGCAAGGAGTAGCTCTTGTCTATTCCATATTTGGCTTAAGGAACTTTATCTGTGCTCATTTCAATCTCTGGTTTTATGCAGCACCCCAACTCACCTTCCCCTTAAGCAAGCATAAGTTGGTTTTCTAAATTTGAGACCCTGTTCTGTTCTGTAATTCAGTTCCTGTGTAGCCAAGTTTACATTCCGTGTATTACTGATATCTTATGATGTTTCTTTTTCTGTGTGACTTATTTCAGTTAGAATCATCATACCTGAATCCACTCATTGTGCTGCTAAGGGCCTGATGACACAGATTTCATTGCTGAGTGATATTGCTTTGTAAGTAAATACCACAACTTCTTTATCCATTTTTCACTTTCTGCGATGTTGAACTTGTACTGTAAACGAGGTTCTTGTAAACAGAGGCGTCTCAAATTTTGGGGTGGCTGTGTCTTTTTGATTTTAATTTCCCTAAGCTATAGGACCATAAGTGGAAGTGCCCTAGGCTCTGTTGCTTTGTTTTTTAGATGTTTCAGGAAACACCATACACTTCTCCCGAGTGTCTGTTGGCAATTTACATCCCGCCCATCAGCATAACAAGGCTCCCAATTCTCCATGGCCTGTCCTGCCTTTCTGGATTTTACACTTTTTTCAGATGGCCCTTTTGACCGGGTGAAGTGAGACTTCATTGTAGTGCAGATTTCCTTTGCAAGCTTGCTTGGTTGGCCAAAAAGGGCGTATGCGTTTTTTCCTGAATATATTCAGGAAAAAACGCATACGCCCTTTTTGGCCAAGTGCATCATTGTGGACGTTCTGCCTCTTTTCCTATGCTTTCAATGCAATTCCAGTCTACCTCCTGAAATCGGTTTCCTGCAATTCTGCCCCGCTTTCAAGTCCTCTTGGCAGCCTTACTTCAGTCTATTTTTGGACGATAGCTGTCATTTATAACTCTGCAGGTTTGTGAATTACAGTGCCCCTGAGCTCCTTTCTTCAACTCGCTTTCTTGTGAGCTGGCCGCAACACCGCAGGATGGCTTCAGGCCCTAATCTGGTTCCGGCACGGCACGCTGAGCCTTTGGTTATTTCCTCTTCCTGGTGGGAAATGAGAGTTAAATTTGCCCGTCCAGACACCTCCAGCTAGTCCTCTCATTGGTTCTCGCTATTCCTGTTCATCTTCCGCAGAAATTGCAAACTGGGCCAAACAGGAGGTTAAAGGGACTGACTCTCCAAGTCGGGAGAGTGTTAGTAAAGCGTCTGGAATGTTGCACCCGAGTACCAGGGTACGAAAACTGAGACATATTTGAACACGTCTCCCGATCACATGGTTGATCATACTCTAGGTTCCACATGCATGTTTTAGCTGAAGGAAGAATACCTTAAACCTGGGTAGTTGAAACCCGTGGAATGGGTACCATGCAATATGACTTCAAAGGGTCTTCATTTGCTCACCGAACCTCTCCAATCCTATCACTGCTGCGTTTATGCCCCTGTACACATGCTTGATTCTCTTTCGGAGACATAGCAATCCATAGGTTTTAAGATACTTACTAGTCAGGTACATTCTTAGGCGTTTAATATGCGGTGTTGAGTCCATTTCGTTGAGCAAGGAGTAGCTCTTGTCTATTCCATATTTGGCTTAAGGAACTTTATCTGTGCTCATTTCAATCTCTGGTTTTTATGCAGCACCCCAACTCACCTTTACCCCTTAAGCAAGCATAAGTTGGTTTTCTAAATTTGAGACCCTGTTCTGTTCTGTAATTCAGTTCCTGTGTAGCCAAGTTTACATTCCGTGTATTACTGATATCTTATGATGTTTCTTTTTCTGTGTGACTTATTTCAGTTAGAATCATCATACCTGAATCCACTCATTGTGCTGCTAAGGGCCTGATGACACAGATTTCATTGCTGAGTGATATTGCTTTGTAAGTAAATACCACAACTTCTTTATCCATTTTTCACTTTCTGCGATGTTGAACTTGTACTGTAAACGAGGTTCTTGTAAACAGAGCCGTTCCAAACTTTGGGGTGGCTGTGTCTTTTTGATTTTTAATTTCCCTAAGCTATAGGACCATAAGTGGAAGTGCCCTAGGCTCTGTTGCTTTGTTTTTTAGATGTTTCAGGAAACACCATACACTTCTCCCGAGTGTCTGTTGGCAATTTACATCCCGCCCATCAGCATAACAAGGCTCCCAGTTCTCCATGGCCTGTCCTGCCTTTCTGGATTTTACACTTTTTTCAGATGGCCCTTTTGGACCGGGGGGGAAGTGAGACTTCATTGTAGTGCAGATTTCCTTTGCAAGCTTGCTTGGTTGGCCAAAAAGGGCGTATGCGTTTTTTCCTGAATATATTCAGGAAAAAACGCATACGCCCTTTTTGGCCAAGTGCATCATTGTGGACGTTCTGCCTCTTTTCCTATGCTTTCAATGCAATTCCAGTCTACCTCCTGAAATCGGTTTCCTGCAATTCTGCCCCGCTTTCAAGTCCTCTTGGCAGCCTTACTTCAGTCTATTTTTGGACGATAGCTGTCATTTATAACTCTGCAGGTTTGTGAATTACAGTGCCCCTGAGCTCCTTTCTTCAACTCGCTTTCTTTTGAGCTGGCCGCAACACCGCAGGATGGCTTCAGGCCCTAATCTGGTTCCGGCACGGCACGCTGAGCCTTTGGTTATTTCCTCTTCCTGGTGGGAAATGAGAGTTAAATTTGCCCGTCCAGACACCTCCAGCTAGTGTCTCATTGGTTCTCGCTATTCCTGTTCATCTTCCGCAGAAATTGCAAACTGGGCCAAACAGGAGGTTAAAGGTGCTGACTCTCCAAGTCGGGAGAGTGTTAGTAAAGCGTCTGGAATGTTGCACCCGAGTACCAGGGTACGAAAACTGAGACATATTTGAACACGTCTCCCGATCACATGGTTGATCATACTCTAGGGACACATGCATGTTTTAGCTGAAGGAAGAATACCTTAAACCTGGGTAGTTGAAACCCGTGGAATGGGTACCATGCAATATGACTTCAAAGGGTCTTCATTTGCTCACCGAACCTCTCCAATCCTATCACTGCTGCGTTTTATGCCCCTGTACACACGCTTGATTCTCTTTCGGAGACATAGCAATCCATAGGTTTTAAGATACTTACTAGTCAGGTACATTCTTAGGCGTTTAATATGCGGTGTTGAGTCCATTTCGTTGAGCAAGGAGTAGCTCTTGTCTATTCCATATTTGGCTTAAGGAACTTTATCTGTGCTCATTTCAATCTCTGGTTTTATGCAGCACCCCAACTCACCTTTCCCCTTAAGCAAGCATAAGTTGGTTTTCTAAATTTGAGACCCTGTTCTGTTTTGGAATTCAGTTCCTGTGTAGCCAAGTTACATTCCGTGTATTAGTGATATCCTTATGATGTTTCTTTTTCTGTGTGACTTATTTCAGTTAGAATCATCATACCTGAATCCACTCATTATGCTGCTACGGGCCTGATGACATAGATTTCATTGCTGAGTGATATTGCATTGTACGTAAGTACCACAAGTTCTTTATCCATTTTTCACTTTCTGCTGATATTGAACTTGTACCTGTAAACGAGGTTCTTGTAAACAGAGCCGTCCCAAACTTTGGGGTGGCTGTGTCTTTTTGATTTTAATTTCCCTAAGCTATAGGACCATAAGTGGAAGTGCCCTAGGCTCTGTTGCTTTGTTTTTTTAGATGTTTCAGGAAACACCATACACTTCTCCAGAGTGTCTGTTGGCAATTTACATCCCGCCCATCAGCATAACAAGGCTCCCAGTTCTCCATGGCCTGCTGCCTTTCTGGATTTTACACTTTTTTCAGATGGCCCTTTTGACCAGGGTGAAGTGAGACTTCATTGTAGTGCAGATTTCCTTTGCAAGCTTGCTTGGTTGGCCAAAAAGTGCGTATGCGTTTTTTCCTGAATATATTCAGGAAAAAACGCATACGCCCTTTTTGGCCAAGTGCATCATTGTCGAGTTTCTGACTCTCTTCATATGCTTTCAATGCAATTCCAGTCTACCTCCTGAAATCGGTTTCCTGCAATTCTGCCTTGCTTTCAATGCCTCTTCATAGCCTTACCTCAATATATTTTTTAAAATAGTTGGCCTTTATAACTCTGCAGGTTTTTGAATTGCAGTGGCCCTTAGCTCCATTTTTTAGCTCTTATTTTTGTGGTCTTGCCCCGTAACCACAGGATTCCTTGAAGCCCTATTTTTCTTCTGGGGCACCTTGCTGTGCCTTTGGTTAATTCTTCTTACTGATGTGATATTAGAGTGACATGTGCCCATTGAAACCGCTACAGCTAGTTTCTCACTGGTTCCCCCTATTCCCATTCATCCTCTGCACTAACTGCAGACTGTGCGATACCAGAACTTAAAGGCATTGACTCCATGTGGGGATGTTGTTAGTAAAGCGGCTGGAATGTCGATCCGGAGCCCCAGGAGAGGAAAAATGAGGTGCGTTTTAGAAACCTTTCCCGATCATATGGTATACCAGTCGCTGGGTTTCCCAAGCATGGTTTAGCTGTAGGAAGATTCCCTTCAACCTGGAGTGTTGGGACCCTTGGAATGAGTAGCATGAAGTATTGCATTAAACTTTCGGCAGTTGCTCACCAAAGCTCACCAATCCTGTCAGCCCCAAGTGTCCAGCCTTATGTCTTATCCAGCTGTGGGTTTATATGTGGTCAATCCAGGTTGCATCACAGCCCCTGAGCGAATTTTGTAAGAATTTTTCTCTCTTTCATTGTTTCAGCGTTTTGTTTTTTAAAATTTATTTCTATAATGGGGTTTAGCTCCTTTTCACTGCTGTGTTTGTGCCGCTCTGCACACACTTGATTCCCTTATGGAGATATATCAATACATGGGTTTTAAGATTCTTATTCCTCAGATATATTTCTCTGCGGTGTATAGGGTGTGTTGAGGCCTGTTCATTGAGCAAGGTGTAGATCTTGTCTAATACCTATTTGGTTATTGAACGGTATCTGTGCTAATTTCAAACTCTGGTTTTATGCATCACCCCACCTCTCCTTTCCCCTTAAGCTGACATAAGTGTGTTTTCTAAATGTGAGACACTGTTCTGTTCTGTAATTCATTTCTTGTGCAGCCATATTTACCCTCCCTCTATAAGTGATATCTTATGATATGTTTCTTTTTCTGTTTGACTTATTTCAAGTAGTATTATCGGACCTAAATCCACTCTTTATCCTTCTACTAGCCTTATTACATTGATTTCATGGTGAAGAGATATTCCATTGTACATAAGTACCACATCTTCTTTATCCATTGTTCTCTTTCCTGGGATATTTAAGGTGTACTGAAGTTGAGGTTCTTGTAAACAGAGTAGCCCTAAACTGTGGTGTGCTTGTGTCTTGTTGATTTTTAGACTTCCCTAGATATACTCCCATGATTGGAAGTGTCCTATGCTCTGTAGCTCTGTTTTTTAGATGATTTAGGAACCACCATACACTTCTCCAGAGTGGCTCTCGGCAGTTCACACACTGCCCATCAGCGTATAAAGGCTCCCTGTTCTCCATGGCCTGTCCTGCATTTCTGGTTTTTACAATTTTTTAGGATGGCCCTTTTGACCGGTGGGAAGTGAGACTTCTTTGTTGTGCACATTTGCATTGCTTGCTTGCTTCGTTGCCCATAAAGTGCGTATGCGTTTTTTCCTGGATATAATCAGGAAAAAACGCATACGCCCTTTTGGGCCAACTGCATCATTGTCGAAATTCTGCCGCTTTTCATGTGCGTTAAAGACGAGTCCAATCTATCTCTTGAAATCTGTTTCTTGCAATTCTGTCTTGCATTCAGATCCTCTTCTTTGCCTTACCTCAACATATTTTTGGACGTTAGTTTTCATTTATAACTCTGCAGGTTTGTGAATTGCAGTGACCCTGAGCTCCATTTTTTAAGTTGCTCTTTTGTGAGCTGGCCTCAAACCCGCAGGATTGCTTCAGGCCCTATTTTGGCTCCGGCGAGGCAGGCTGAGCCTTTCTTTAATTCTTATTCTTAATGGGAAATTAGAGTGATATGTGCCGTCCAAACCCCTACAACTCTTCTCTCATTGGTTCCCCCTCTTCCCGTTCATCCTCCTCACAATTTGCAAAATGTGTGAAACAGAAGTTTAAATGTGCTGATTCTCCAAGTGGGGAGATTCTAAGTAGCGTGGCTGGAATGGTGAACAGGAGCACCAGGAGAGGATAAATGAGGTGCATTTTAGACACATCTCCCGATCACATGGTGTACAGTCCTCTGGGTTTTCCATGCATGTTTTAGCTGTAGGAAGATCCCTTGAACCTGCAGATTTGGGACCCATTGAATGGGTACCAGGTAGTATTACTTTAAAGGGTGTGCATTTCCTCACCCAACCTCACATTTCTCTTAGCGCAAACAGTTTCCAGCCTTATGTCTCATCCTGCTGTGGGTCTAGATGTGTTCAATCCATGTTGCATCACCGTCCCTGAGGAAAAGTTGTAAGAGGTTTTCTCTGTCTCTCTGTCGTTTATTTTTTTCAATTTATTACTATATTGGTTACAGCTGATTTTCAAAGCTCTGTTTCTTGCTGCTGTACATCCACTTGATTCACGTACAGAGAGACATCAATAAATTCTTTTTCAGATTCTTACCAGTCGTATATATTCTTTTCCGGTGACTTGAGTGTGCTGAGTGCAGTTCTTTTAGCTACCGTGTAGGCCTTGTTGATTATCAGTTTGGTATTTGGAATGGTATCTTTGCTAATTTCAACCTCCTGGATGATGCCTCACCCCTCCCCACCTTTCCCGTTTAGCAGCCTTATGCGTGTTTTCTACATATTTGACTATGTTTTTGTTTTGTAATTTATTTCATGTGTAGCCATTTTGGATTCCACCTTTAAGTGATATCTTATGATATGTGTCTTTTTCTTTTTGAATTCTGTCACTTAGAATGATCATACGTAACTCCTCCGGAGTTGTTACAACTGGCCATATTTCATTGATTTCCAGGCTGAATAATATTCCACTCTACCTAAGTACCACATCTCTATCCATTTTTTCCCTCCAGAGACATTTAAGTTATATCCTAGTCGAGGATCTTTTAAACAGAGAGGGGGTAAACATTGGGGTGCCTGTGTCCTCTCGATTTTTGTTTTTTCCCAAGATATACGCCCATGAGTGCAAGTGCCCTATGCTCTGTAGCTCATTTTTAGATGCTTTAGTAAACACAATACACTTCTCCAGAATGGCCGTTGGCAATATACATTTCCACTATAAGTCTCACAGGGCTCCCTCTTCTCGTTGCCCTGTCCTGCATTTCTGTTGTTTACGCTTTATGAGGATGGCTCTTCTGACTGATGCGAAGTGATATCTTTTGTAGTATTGACTTCCAGTGCCCACCTGTTTGGTTGGCTAAAAAAGTGTATGCCCTTTTCTTGAATATATACAGAAAAGAACGCATACACCCTTTTTGGCCAACTGCAATGTTGGCAATGTTCAGCTCCTTTTCTTGTGCTTAATGGCGAGTCCTTTCTACCTCCTCAAATCCCTTTCCTGCCATTCTCCCTTGCTTACAAGTCCTTTTCTCTGACTTTCCTCAAGACATTTTTCAGTGATGGATATTTTCAACTCTGCAGTTTTGTGAATTTTACTGCCCCTGAGTTCCATTGTTCAACTCGTGTTTATGGGAACTGGCCACAAAGCAGCGGGATTTCCTCAAGCCCTATACTGTTTCCATGGGCAACCCTAGCCTTTGGTCAATTCGTCTTCCTGATTGGAAATTAGAGTGACATGTGCCTGTCTGAACACCTAGGACTTGTCTCTCATTGTTCCTCATCCTTCCGCTTCATCCTCTGGACAAATTCCAAACTGTACGCAACAGGATGTTGACAGTGCTGACATCTCCAAGTGGGGAGACTGTTAGTAAAGACGCTGGAGGGGTGAACCCGAGCACCAGGAGATGAGGAGATGAGATGCCTTTTCCAAACTCTTCCCGATCAGACGGTATACCATCCTCTGGGTGTGACAGACATGTTTTAGCAGTAGGAAGAGTCCCATTCATGTAAGGAGAACACCAGGGCTTTTTCAAAATCAGTGTCTCCCCGAAACCCAAACTGGGGAAGTTTTTAAGCTACGGCTACACATATGTTCATTAAGGGCCTTGGGAAGTAGGCAGAGTCCAAACTTTAGATGATTGAAGTCTTCAGGGTCAGAAGCACTCACCACCAGCTTCCCTTAGGCTACACTTTAACTGTCATTGATAGATGATGTCAATAAAAATATCTATTCTTTTTCAGATTATTTCCCCTTATAGGTTATTGCAAAATGTTGAGTGTAGTTCCCTGTGCTATACAGTAGTTCCTTGTTGATGATCTATTTTATACATAGCAGTGTGTATGTGTTCATTCCAAACTGTTAATTTATCCCTCCTCCCACCTTTCCCCTTTGGTAATAATAAATTATAAGATTTTATACTTCTCAGAAATGGGGGAGCTGAAAGAGAGGTATCATTTTCAATGGAAAAGCATTTAAAACAAGATTGAAGGTTTAACCAAGATTATTAGATGTACATCCTTGGAAAGAAATCACTTCGTTTCTCTAATATTGACCTGACAAATAAGACAAACCTTTTCACTGAACTTGCTTATAAAAAGTGATGGAAATATCAAATGGAAGTGTTAAAAACATCTTATTTTACCCGAGCCTTATACACTGTTCTATGTTAACTACAGTTTGGCTCACACATCTGTTCATTGAGGTTACAATAGTCTCAATTTCTGTTACTGATCCTCCAGAGTGGACCCCAACAAGTGTCCCCCTGCCCAGTGTCATTGGGGCCAACAGATCGAGACTGAGTTTGGTTCACAAGCAAAGGAAACTTTATATTTTGATCAGAGAATGGAGAGGTGAGAGCATGCACTACCCCGTGGGCTGTGGGCTGGGCTGCTGTGTAGAGATCCTGTCAGAGTCAGTGGGAGGGAGGGAGGCGGCGGAGCTCTCGAGGGCCGGGTTGGCTGTAGCTCAGGCTCTATATCGTGGAGTCTGCACTGGGCCCCAGGAGCTGAGGTGTCGACCCAGCCATTCTGCACTAGGAAATCTGGTCTGAAGTGCCGGGTGTGGAACCTCTGCATGCGGGACCCTAGGAGCACGTGAAATTAGACAAAGCACAAAGGATAAAAAGGTTAGACTTGACTTTATTGCCCAGATTCTATTTTTATCTCCCAGGGATTTTTAATGGGCTTTGCTGGGGACAAACCCCTCCTCTGCCTTTTGTCCCGTTCCTCATTCTTGGAGTGCTGAGGGTGCAGACCCTTCTTCTGTAACTGCTGAGTGCTGAGTTGGGAGCCCTCATACCCTGGGGCGAGGGTCAGAGCTTCTCCCCAGCAGCCTCCCGGTGACGTTGATTGTCCCCAGGACCCCTGCCTCCCTGCTCGTCCACCTGAGCACCAGCATTGGAAGTGTTATAGATTCTAATGACCTTTAAGGGTCCAGGAAAGAGATGTGCAGAGACGCTGTGGGGGCCGGTTTCACCCCGCCCCACATTTGTTCGGCCACCTTAGGCTGACCGTCTCTGCCAGCCTAGATGCTCTGACCAGTAGTCTGCGCTTTCTTCAATTAGGCCCCTGAATTAACGTACAAACAGCACCAGGTGTCAGAGCCCTGCCCGCTCAACTCCCAGACAGTCCAGGGTCAGTGGTGATCAAGGACCATGATGGCTACTGAGTCAACAGCCTTTTGAAGTAAACAGGAGTCCAGCCGGTCTTATTGGCCACCATCATCACGGTGTCTGTAGGCTTTTCTATGGTGACAGTGTGGTATACTGTTCCCCCGCCAAGATTATTAGCTCCCCTCTGGGTGCAGTAAGTCCTGCAAGCAGTAGTCTACTCTTTTGGGACACACTCTTGTTGTTTTATGAGAGAAACTCCAGGTCAAGTGATGTTCACACGAGTCGTCATGGTGCCCTGTTGCCCCCGGTTATCTCTCTGGATGTTGGAGTTGGAGGGCCTCCTCACTCGAGGTCGGTGTGCCCACGGAGCGAACCCTGCAACTTCAGGGCATGGTTGGTGGTTAGGATCACCACGTGGGGTCCTTTTCCCTTAGGAGGGAGGTGGCCTTTTTGGCTGCTGATTTCCAGGTTTTTAGATACCGCCAGTATCTTGGCCAGATGTGGCAGTGGGCCAAGCCCCTTAGTGACCGTAGTTTATCCTACCTGGATGGCATTCTTGCATTGTTCCATTTCAAGTGGTCCCAGTTTTTGCACTAATTCTCCAATGGCGATTCACCTTTCACCGGGAATGTAAAGGTCAAAGGGTTTAGCTAAATTAGGGAGTTCCAGGGCAAGGGTCTGAATTGACTGCTCTTTCCATTCTTGAAAGGCCACTTCTGGATTCTATTCAAAAGGATCATCATCTTTTCCTTTCAGTGTTTCATATAGAGGCCCAGCTAGTAGACTGTAGTTAGGGATCCAGAAGCAGCAAACCCTGGCCTCCCCAGGAACCCCTAAGCTGTCTTCTAGTTTTAGAAAGGGGTAAGGCTGAAAATGGTTTCTTCCCTTTCCTGGGATGGGCTTCTCTGACCTTCTGTGAGAATGAAGCCCAGGCAGGTCACCGCAGTCTGTGATATTTGAGCTTTTTCTTGGACAACTTCTATCCTTTATTGGCTTGGTAGTTCAGAGGCCTCCTTAGTAGGGCTGGTGATCAGAATGTCGTCTGCATATTGAAGGAGGGTTTCCTTTTCCAGAGGTAGAACTTTTAGGTCTTTAGCTAAGCTTTCCCCAAAGATGGTGTGGGAATTTTTGCACCCTTGGGGCCAGACGGCCCGGAAGTATTGTTTTAGTTGTATGTTGAGTCCTGCCACTCACAAGCCAAAATTTCTTGTGACTCTGGGACTAATGGAATACAAAAGAAGGCATCATTGAAGACTAATACAGAATACCATGTCCTGGTGGTTGGTAGAATGACCAGCAGGGTGTAGGAATTAGGAGCAACTGGAGGTATATCCTCGGTGGCTTCACTGACTGTCCTGACATCCTTTACCAGGTCCCCAGCAGCCCATGGGGCTCTCGTGGTCAGACCAATCCCAGAATATGGAGCTCACCTGGGCAGGTACCCCACCCCCACCCCAGCCCACGGGGCTCTCGTGGTCAGGCCCCTCCCAGGATACAGAGCTACCCTTGCAGGTACCGTGGCAGGGCTGGGCACACAGGAACCGTGCACATAGCCCTCATTGCAGAGCACCCCCAGCTCACCTGTCGCTCAGAGCTGACACAGAGCACCTCAGAGCAGGACTTGAACTAACAAACAGCAGCTGCGACAGGTCTGTGACCCTGGGCATCACTCCGTGAGGCCTCCCTCCACCTGGTCTTCCAGAGACTTCCACTGCACCCGGGGCACCAGGCCTCTGTCTCCAACCACCACCCACCCCTCCTCTCCCTGACTCCTGGGTTCCTCTCATTAGGAGAGGGTTTTCTTGAAGTTGTCTCCCACTCATGGGCCAGATAAAATGATTAGAAAACAAGCCAAAGCTGCAGCCCCTTGTCTATCCTGACTCTCAGGAGCCCACACCTGTTCCTTGGACCTGGCCGGTTCAGCAAGTTCCATTTTCTGCAACTGTGAGCCCCTGAGGGGTGATGATTGGCTGACCTGGGCAGCCTTACCGTGCCGGCCAGCCCTCCCCAGGTGTGCCTGGGTTGAGATCAATATAAATACCACTCCAGGCAGCAAGAGCCCCTGCAGCCGTGCCTGACGCCATTTTCTCTGCCCTGTCAGCAGTCTCGGGGCTGGGCTGGTGGGAGGGAGTGAGAGGCCACGGCTTTGTGGGTGGCCCAGTGTGAGTGGGGCTCTGCTGGACTTTCTGCAGCAGTTGCCAGGCTGCCACCTGCTAAAGAAGAGGGTGTGTCACCCATACCTGCTGCTGGAATTTCTCCCTGGGCAGAGGTGAGGAAGGAAAAAAGCAGTGGGGGCAGGGACAGGACGGGTATCTCAGGCAGGGAAATGGAAATCTTCCAGAAGAGCACCCAGGGCCAGGACCATCCTGGCTGGCCTGCAGGCACCAAGTCGGCCGGCATGCTGTCACTCGTGTGGCTCTATGGCCCTTCCTCTAGGCTTTCAAGTCCTTGTATATAGTCAGGTGTTTTACCTGGGACGGGTGGGAATAGTTCAGCAGCAACTGGCCTGGGGCTCAGCTCACGTTTACTCACAGATGCCTCGGCACGGTGCCCCAGCTTTGCAATGAGGACGCTTGTTGCGTGGGGGCTGCTGGCTGAATGGGAGACGATTCCCCACCACTGACCAACTTCAGAATTGTTTACAACTGGAGCAAGTGCCCTGATACGGTTTTCCTCTGTGTAACTGGTGGGTTCTGTGTTTTTTTTCTCTTTTTCGTTTTTGGTTCAAGGTAGATTTTATTCCTCTTTTTTGTATTTACAGATATAAGCATGGAAATAATTTATTCATATAAATACATGTATGTGCAGGGAATAATTGTTTTTTCTGTTTTATTTTTTAAATTTTATTTCTTTTTAATTTTGAATTTTATTTTATATTTTTATACAGCAGGTTCTTATTGGTTATCTATTTTATACATATAAATGTATACATGCCAATCCCAGTCTCTCAACTCCTCCCACCACCACCCCCCAACAGCTTTCCCCCCTTGTTGTCCATACGTTTGTTGTCTACATCTGTTGCTCTATTTATGCCTTGCAAAATGGTTAATCTGTACAGTTTTTCTAGGTTCCACATATATGCATGAATATACAAGATTTGTTTTTCTCTTTCTGACTTACTTCACTCTGTATGACAGTCTCTAGATCCATCGACGTCTCTACAAATGACCCAATTTCATTCCTTTTCATGGCTTAGTAATATTCCATTTTATATATGTACCACAGCTTTATGCATTCGTCTGTCTGTGGGCATTTAGGTTGCTTCCATTACCTCGATATTGTAAATAGTGATGCAATGAACATTGCGGTGAATGACTCTTTTTGATTTATGGTTTTGTCTGGGTATATGTCCAGTACTGGGATTGCTGTATCATATGGTAATTCTATTGTTAGTTTCTTAAGAAATTCCATATTGTTCTCCATAATGACTGTATCAATTTATATTCCCAACAATAGTGGAAGAGGGTTCCTTTTCTCCACACCCTTTCCAGCATTTTTTGTTTGTAGATTTTCAATGATGCCTATTCTACCAGGTGTGAGGTGATACCTCATTGTTGAATCCATTTCGTTGAGCAAGGGGTAGCTCTTGTCTATTACATATTTGGCTTATGGAACGGTATCTGTGCTAATTTCAAACTCTGCTTTTATGCAGCACCCCAACTCACCTTCCCCCTTAAGCAGGCATAAGTTGGTTTTCTAAACTTGAGACCCTGTTCTGTTTTGTAATTCAGTTCATGTGTAGCCAAGTTCACATTCCGTGTATTAGTGATACCTTATGATGTTTCTTTTTCTGTGTGACTTATTTCACTTAGAATCATCGTGCCTCAATCCACTCATTATGCTGGTACGGGCCTGGTGACATAGATTTCATTGCTGAGTGGTATTCTGTTGTACATAAGTACCGCAACTTCTTTATCCATTATTTGCTCTCTGGGATATTTAACTTGTGCCGTAGAAGAGATTCCTGTAAAAAGAGCCGTCCCAAATTTTGGGGTTGCTGTGTCTTTTTGATATTAATTTCCCTAAGCTATAGGACCATAAGTGGAAGTGCCCTAGGCTCTGTTGCTTTGTTTTTTAGATGTTTCAGGAAACACCATACACTTCTCCCGAGTGTCTGTTGGCAATTTACATCCCGCCCATCAGCATAACAAGGCTCCCAGTTCTCCATGGCCTGTCCTGCCTTTCTGGATTTTACACTTTATTCATGATGGCCCTTTTGACCGGGGGGAAGTGAGACTTCATTGTAGTGCAGATTTCCTTTGCAAGCTTGCTTGGTTGGCCAAAAAGGGCGTATGCGTTTTTTCCTGAATATATTCAGGAAAAAACGCATACTCCCTTTTTTGGCCAAGTGCATCATTGTGGACGTTCTGCCTCTTTTCCTATGCTTTCAATGCAATTCCAGTCTACCTCCTGAAATCGGTATCCTGCAATTCTGCCCCGCTTTCAAGTCCTCTTGGCAGCCTTACTTCAGTCTATTTTTGGACGATAGCTGTCATTTATAACTCTGCAGGTTTGTGAATTACAGTGCCCCTGAGCTCCTTTCTTCAACTCGCTTTCTTGTGAGCTGGCCGCAACACCGCAGGATGGCTTCAGGCCCTAATCTGGTTCCGGCACGGCACGCTGAGCCTTTGGTTAATTCCTCTTCCTGGTGGGAAATGAGAGTTAAATTTGCCCGTCCAGACACCTCCAGCTAGTCTCTCATTGGTTCTCCCTATTCCTGTTCATCTTCCGCAGAAATTGCAAACTGGGCCAAACAGGAGGTTAAAGGCGACTGACTCTCCAAGTGGGGAGAGTGTTAGTAAAGCGTCTGGAATGTTGCACCCGAGTACCAGGGTAGGAAAACTGAGACATATTTGAACACGTCTCCCGATCACACGGTTGATCATACTCTGGGTTCCACATGCATGTTTTAGCTGAAGGAAGAATACCTTAAACCTGGAGAGTTGAGACCCGTGGAATGGGTACCATGCAATATGACTTCAAAGGGTCTTCATTTGCTCACCGAACCTCTCCAATCCTATCACTGCTGCGTTTATGCCCCTGTACACACGCTTGATTCTCTTTCGGAGACATAGCAATCCATAGGTTTTAAGATACTTACTAGTCAGGTACATTCTTAGGCGTTTAATATGGGGTGTTGAGTCCATTTCGTTGAGCAAGGAGTAGCTCTTGTCTATTCCATATTTGGCTTAAGGAACTTTATCTGTGCTCATTTCAATCTCTGGTTTTATGCAGCACCCCAACTCACCTTTCCCCTTAAGCAAGCATAAGTTGGTTTTCTAAATTTGAGACCCTGTTCTGTTTTGTAATCCAGTTCCTGTGTAGCCAAGTTTACATTCCGTGTATTAGTGATATCTTATGATGTTTCTTTTTCTGTGTGACTTATTTCAGTTAGAATCATCATACCTGAATCCACTCATTATGCTGCTACGGGCCTGATGACATAGATTTCATTGCTGAGTGATATTGCATTTGTACGTAAGTACCACAAGCTTCTTTATCCATTTTTCACTTTCTCTGATATTGAACTTGTACGGTAAACGAGGTTCTTGTAAACAGAGGCGTCCCAAACTTTGGGGTGGCTGTGTCTTTTTGATTTTAATTTCCCTAAGCTATAGGACCATAAGTGGAAGTGCCCTAGGCTCTGTTGCTTTGTTTTTTAGATGTTTCAGGAAACACCATACACTTCTCCCGAGTGTCTGTTGGCAATTTACATCCCGCCCATCAGCATAACAAGGCTCCCAGTTCTCCATGGCCTGTCCTGCCTTTCTGGATTTTACACTTTTTTCAGATGGCCCTTTTGACCGGGGGGAAGTGAGACTTCATTGTAGTGCAGATTTCCTTTGCAAGCTTGCTTGGTTGGCCAAAAAGGGCGTATGCGTTTTTTCCTGAATATATTCAGGAAAAAACGCATACGCCCTTTTTGGCCAAGTGCATCATTGTGGACGTTCTGCCTCTTTTCCTATGCTTTCAATGCAATTCCAGTCTACCTCCTGAAATCGGTTTCCTGCAATTCTGCCCCGCTTTCAAGTCCTCTTGGCAGCCTTACTTCAGTCTATTTTTGGACGATAGCTGTCATTTATAACTCTGCAGGTTTGTGAATTACAGTGCCCCTGAGCTCCTTTCTTCAACTCGCTTTCTTGTGAGCTGGCCGCAACACCGCAGGATGGCTTCAGGCCCTAATCTGGTTCCGGCACGGCACGCTGAGCCTTTGGTTAATTCCTCTTCCTGGTGGGAAATGAGAGTTAAATTTGCCCGTCCAGACACCTCCAGCTAGTCTCTCATTGGTTCTCGCTATTCCTGTTCATCTTCCGCAGAAATTGCAAACTGGGCCAAACAGGAGGTTAAAGGCGACTGACTCTCCAAGTGGGGAGAGTGTTAGTAAAGCGTCTGGAATGTTGCACCCGAGTACCAGGGTACGAAAACTGAGACATATTTGAACACGTCTCCCGATCACATGGTTGATCATACTCTGGGTTCCACATGCATGTTTTAGCTGAAGGAAGAATACCTTAAACCTGGGTAGTTGAAACCCGTGGAATGGGTACCATGCAATATGACTTCAAAGGGTCTTCATTTGCTCACCGAACCTCTCCAATCCTATCACTGCTGCGTTTATGCCCCTGTACACATGCTTGATTCTCTTTCGGAGACATAGCAATCCATAGGTTTTAAGATACTTACTAGTCAGGTACATTCTTAGGCGTTTAATATGGGGTGTTGAGTCCATTTCGTTGAGCAAGGAGTAGCTCTTGTCTATTCCATATTTGGCTTAAGGAACTTTATCTGTGCTCATTTCAATCTCTGGTTTTATGCAGCACCCCAACTCACCTTTCCCCTTAAGCAAGCATAAGTTGGTTTTCTAAATTTGAGACCCTGTTCTGTTCTGTAATTCAGTTCCTGTGTAGCCAAGTTTACATTCCGTGTATTACTGATATCTTATGATGTTTCTTTTTCTGTGTGACTTATTTCAGTTAGAATCATCATACCTGAATCCACTCATTGTGCTGCTAAGGGCCTGATGACATAGATTTCATTGCTGAGTGATACTGCATTGTACGTAAGTACCACAACTTCTTTATCCATTTTTCACTTTCTGCTGATATTGAACTTGTACTGTAAACGAGGTTCTTGTAAACAGAGGCCGTCCCAAACTTTGGGGTGGCTGTGTCTTTTTGATTTTAATTTCCCTAAGCTATAGGACCATAAGTGGAAGTGCCCTAGGCTCTGTTGCTTTGTTTTTTAGATGTTTCAGGAAACACCATACACTTCTCCCGAGTGTCTGTTGGCAATTTACATCCCGCCCATCAGCATAACAAGGCTCCCAGTTCTCCATGGCCTGTCCTGCCTTTCTGGATTTTACACTTTTTTCAGATGGCCCTTTTGACCGGGGGGAAGTGAGACTTCATTGTAGTGCAGATTTCCTTTGCAAGCTTGCTTGGTTGGCCAAAAAGGGCGTATGCGTTTTTTCCTGAATATATTCAGGAAAAAACGCATACGCCCTTTTTGGCCAAGTGCATCATTGTGGACGTTCTGCCTCTTTTCCTATGCTTTCAATGCAATTCCAGTCTACCTCCTGAAATCGGTTTCCTGCAATTCTGCCCCGCTTTCAAGTCCTCTTGGCAGCCTTACTTCAGTCTATTTTTGGACGATAGCTGTCATTTATAACTCTGCAGGTTTGTGAATTACAGTGCCCCTGAGCTCCTTTCTTCAACTCGCTTTCTTGTGAGCCTGGCCGCAACACCGCAGGATGGCTTCAGGCCCTAATATGGTTCCGGCACGGCACGCTGAGCCTTTGGTTATTTCCTCTTCCTGGTGGGAAATGAGAGTTAAATTTGCCCGTCCAGACACCTCCAGCTAGCCTCTCATTGGTTCTCGCTATTCCTGTTCATCTTCCGCAGAAATTGCAAACTGGGCCAAACAGGAGGTTAAAGGCGCTGACTCTCCAAGTCGGGAGAGTGTTAGTAAAGCGTCTGGAATGTTGCACCCGAGTACCAGGGTACGAAAACTGAGACATATTTGAACACGTCTCCCGATCACATGGTTGATCATACTCTAGGTTCCACATGCATGTTTTAGCTGAAGGAAGAATACCTTAAACCTGGATAGTTGAAACCCGTGGAATGGGTACCATGCAATATGACTTCAAAGGGTCTTCATTTGCTCACCGAACCTCTCCAATCCTATCACTGCTGCGTTTATGCCCCTGTACACATGCTTGATTCTCTTTCGGAGACATAGCAATCCATAGGTTTTAAGATACTTACTAGTCAGGTACATTCTTAGGCGTTTAATATGCGGTGTTGAGTCCATTTCGTTGAGCAAGGAGTAGCTCTTGTCTATTCCATATTTGGCTTAAGGAACTTTATCTGTGCTCATTTCAATCTCTGGTTTTATGCAGCACCCCAACTCACCTTTCCCCTTAAGCAAGCATAAGTTGGTTTTCTAAATTTGAGACCCTGTTCTGTTCTGTAATTCAGTTCCTGTGTAGCCAAGTTTACATTCCGTGTATTACTGATATCTTATGATGTTTCTTTTTCTGTGTGACTTATTTCAGTTAGAATCATCATACCTGAATCCACTCATTGTGCTGCTAAGGGCCTGATGACATAGATTTCATTGCTGAGTGATATTGCTTTGTAAGTAAATACCACAACTTCTTTATCCATTTTTCACTTTCTGCGATGTTGAACTTGTACTGTAAACGAGGTTCTTGTAAACAGAGGCGTCCCAAACTTTGGGGTGGCTGTGTCTTTTTGATTTTAATTTCCCTAAGCTATAGGACCATAAGTGGAAGTGCCCTAGGCTCTGTTGCTTTGTTTTTTAGATGTTTCAGGAAACACCATACACTTCTCCCGAGTGTCTGTTGGCAATTTACATCCCGCCCATCAGCATAACAAGGCTCCCAGTTCTCCATGGCCTGTCCTGCCTTTCTGGATTTTACACTTTTTTCAGATGGCCCTTTTGACCGGGGGGAAGTGAGACTTCATTGTAGTGCAGATTTCCTTTGCAAGCTTGCTTGGTTGGCCAAAAAGGGCGTATGCGTTTTTTCCTGAATATATTCAGGAAAAAACGCATACGCCCTTTTTGGCCAAGTGCATCATTGTGGACGTTCTGCCTCTTTTCCTATGCTTTCAATGCAATTCCAGTCTACCTCCTGAAATCGGTTTCCTGCCATTCTGCCCCGCTTTCAAGTCCTCTTGGCAGCCTTACTTCAGTCTATTTTTGGACGATAGCTGTCATTTATAACTCTGCAGGTTTGTGAATTACAGTGCCCCTGAGCTCCTTTCTTCAACTCGCTTTCTTGTGACCTGGCCGCAACACCGCAGGATGGCTTCAGGCCCTAATCTGGTTCCGGCAGGACACGCTGAGCCTTTGGTTAATTCCTCTTCCTGGTGGAAAATGAGAGTTAAATTTGCCCGTCCAGACACCTCCAGCTAGCCTCTCATTGGTTCTCGCTATTCCTGTTCATCTTCCGCAGAAATTGCAAACTGGGCCAAACAGGAGGTTAAAGGCGCTGACTCTCCAAGTCGGGAGAGTGTTAGTAAAGCGTCTGGAATGTTGCACCCGAGTACCAGGGTACGAAAACTGAGACATATTTGAACACGTCTCCCGTTCACATGGTTGATCATACTCTGGGTTCCACATGCATGTTTTAGCTGAAGGAAGAATACCTAAAACCTGGGTAGTTGAGACCCGTGTAATGGGTACCATGCAATATGACTTCAAAGGGTCTTCATTTGCTCACCGAACCTCTCCAATCCTATCACTGCTGCGTTTATGCCCCTGTACACATGCTTGATTCTCTTTCGGAGACATAGCAATCCATAGGTTTTAAGATACTTACTAGTCAGGTACATTCTTAGGCGTTTAATATGCGGTGTTGAGTCCATTTCGTTGAGCAAGGAGTAGCTCTTGTCTATTCCATATTTGGCTTAAGGAACTTTATCTGTGCTCATTTCAATCTCTGGTTTTATGCAGCACCCCAACTCACCTTTCCCCTTAAGCAAGCATAAGTTGGTTTTCTAAATTTGAGACCCTGTTCTGTTCTGTAATTCAGTTCCTGTGTAGCCAAGTTTACATTCCGTGTATTACTGATATCTTATGATGTTTCTTTTTCTGTGTGACTTATTTCAGTTAGAATCATCGTACCTGAATCCACTCATTATGCTGCTACGGGCCTGATGACATAGATTTCATTGCTGAGTGATATTGCTTTGTAAGTAAATACCACAACTTCTTTATCCATTTTTCACTTTCTGCGATGTTGAACTTGTACTGTAAACGAGGTTCTTGTAAACAGAGGCGTCCCAAACTTTGGGGTGGCTGTGTCTTTTTGATTTTAATTTCCCTAAGCTATAGGACCATAAGTGGAAGTGCCCTAGGCTCTGTTGCTTTGTTTTTTAGATGTTTCAGGAAACACCATACACTTCTCCCGAGTGTCTGTTGGCAATTTACATCCCGCCCATCAGCATAACAAGGCTCCCAGTTCTCCATGGCCTGTCCTGCCTTTCTGGATTTTACACTTTTTTCAGATGGCCCTTTTGACCGGGGGGAAGTGAGACTTCATTGTAGTGCAGATTTCCTTTGCAAGCTTGCTTGGTTGGCCAAAAAGGGCGTATGCGTTTTTTCCTGAATATATTCAGGAAAAAACGCATACGCCCTTTTTGGCCAAGTGCATCATTGTGGACGTTCTGCCTCTTTTCCTATGCTTTCAATGCAATTCCAGTCTACCTCCTGAAATCGGTTTCCTGCAATTCTGCCCCGCTTTCAAGTCCTCTTGGCAGCCTTACTTCAGTCTATTTTTGGACGATAGCTGTCATTTATAACTCTGCAGGTTTGTGAATTACAGTGCCCCTGAGCTCCTTTCTTCAACTCGCTTTCTTGTGAGCTGGCCGCAACACCGCAGGATGGCTTCAGGCCCTAATCTGGTTCCGGCACGGCACGCTGAGCCTTTGGTTAATTCCTCTTCCTGGTGGGAAATGAGAGTTAAATTTGCCCGTCCAGACACCTCCAGCTAGCCTCTCATTGGTTCTCGCTATTCCTGTTCATCTTCCGCAGAAATTGCAAACTGGGCCAAACAGGAGGTTAAAGGCGCTGACTCTCCAAGTGGGGAGAGTGTTAGTAAAGCGTCTGGAATGTTGCACCCGAGTACCAGGGGAGGAAAACTGAGACATATTTGAACACGTCTCCCGTTCACATGGTTGATCATACTCTGGGTTCCACATGCATGTTTTAGCTGAAGGAAGAATACCTTAAACCTGGAGAGTTGAGACCCGTGTAATGGGTACCATGCAATATGACTTCAAAGGGTCTTCATTTGCTCACCGAACCTCTCCAATCCTATCACTGCTGCGTTTATGCCCCTGTACACATGCTTGATTCTCTTTTGGAGACATAGCAATCCATAGGTTTTAAGATACTTACTAGTCAGGTACATTCTTAGGCGTTTAATATGCGGTGTTGAGTCCATTTCGTTGAGCAAGGAGTAGCTCTTGTCTATTCCATATTTGGCTTAAGGAACTTTATCTGTGCTCATTTCAATCTCTGGTTTTATGCAGCACCCCAACTCACCTTTCCCCTTAAGCAAGCATAAGTTGGTTTTCTAAATTTGAGACCCTGTTCTGTTCTGTAATTCAGTTCCTGTGTAGCCAAGTTTACATTCCGTGTATTACTGATATCTTATGATGTTTCTTTTTCTGTGTGACTTATTTCAGTTAGAATCATCATACCTGAATCCACTCATTGTGCTGCTAAGGGCCTGATGACATAGATTTCATTGCTGAGTGATACTTGCATTTGTAAGTAATACCACAACTTCTTTATCCATTTTTCACTTTCTGCGATGTTGAACTTGTACTGTAAACGAGGTTCTTGTAAACAGAGGCCGTCCCAAACTTTGGGGTGGCTGTGTCTTTTTGATTTTAATTTCCCTAAGCTATAGGACCATAAGTGGAAGTGCCCTAGGCTCTGTTGCTTTGTTTTTTAGATGTTTCAGGAAACACCATACACTTCTCCCGAGTGTCTGTTGGCAATTTACATCCCGCCCATCAGCATAACAAGGCTCCCAGTTCTCCATGGCCTGTCCTGCCTTTCTGGATTTTACACTTTTTTCAGATGGCCCTTTTGACCGGGGGGAAGTGAGACTTCATTGTAGTGCAGATTTCCTTTGCAAGCTTGCTTGGTTGGCCAAAAAGGGCGTATGCGTTTTTTCCTGAATATATTAAGGAAAAAACGCATACGCCCTTTTTGGCCAAGTGCATCATTGTGGACGTTCTGCCTCTTTTCCTATGCTTTCAATGCAATTCCAGTCTACCTCCTGAAATCGGTTTCCTGCAATTCTGCCCCGCTTTCAAGTCCTCTTGGCAGCCTTACTTCAGTCTATTTTTGGACGATAGCTGTCATTTATAACTCTGCAGGTTTGTGAATTACAGTGCCCCTGAGCTCCTTTCTTCAACTCGCTTTCTTGTGAGCTGGCCGCAACACCGCAGGATGGCTTCAGGCCCTAATCTGGTTCCGGCACGGCACGCTGAGCCTTTGGTTAATTCCTCTTCCTGGTGGGAAATGAGAGTTAAATTTGCCCGTCCAGACACCTCCAGCTAGTCTCTCATTGGTTCTCGCTATTCCTGTTCATCTTCCGCAGAAATTGCAAACTGGGCCAAACAGGAGGTTAAAGGCGCTGACTCTCCAAGTGGGGAGAGTGTTAGTAAAGCGTCTGGAATGTTGCACCCGAGTACCAGGGGAGGAAAACTGAGACATATTTGAACACGTCTCCCGTTCACATGGTTGATCATACTCTGGGTTCCACATGCATGTTTTAGCTGAAGGAAGAATACCTTAAACCTGGAGAGTTGAGACCCGTGGAATGGGTACCATGCAATATGACTTCAAAGGGTCTTCATTTGCTCACCGAACCTCTCCAATCCTATCACTGCTGCGTTTATGCCCCTGTACACATGCTTGATTCTCTTTCGGAGACATAGCAATCCATAGGTTTTAAGATACTTACTAGTCAGGTACATTCTTAGGCGTTTAATATGCGGTGTTGAGTCCATTTCGTTGAGCAAGGAGTAGCTCTTGTCTATTCCATATTTGGCTTAAGGAACTTTATCTGTGCTCATTTCAATCTCTGGTTTTATGCAGCACCCCAACTCACCTTTCCCCTTAAGCAAGCATAAGTTGGTTTTCTAAATTTGAGACCCTGTTCTGTTCTGTAATTCAGTTCCTGTGTAGCCAAGTTTACATTCCGTGTATTACTGATATCTTATGATGTTTCTTTTTCTGTGTGACTTATTTCAGTTAGAATCATCATACCTGAATCCACTCATTGTGCTGCTAAGGGCCTGATGACACAGATTTCATTGCTGAGTGATATTGCTTTGTAAGTAAATACCACAACTTCTTTATCCATTTTTCACTTTCTGCGATGTTGAACTTGTACTGTAAACGAGGTTCTTGTAAACAGAGGCGTCCCCAAACTTTGGGGTGGCTGTGTCTTTTTGATTTTAATTTCCCTAAGCTATAGGACCATAAGTGGAAGTGCCCTAGGCTCTGTTGCTTTGTTTTTTAGATGTTTCAGGAAACACCATACACTTCTCCCGAGTGTCTGTTGGCAATTTACATCCCGCCCATCAGCATAACAAGGCTCCCAGTTCTCCATGGCCTGTCCTGCCTTTCTGGATTTTACACTTTTTTCAGATGGCCCTTTTGACCGGGGGGAAGTGAGACTTCATTGTAGTGCAGATTTCCTTTGCAAGCTTGCTTGGTTGGCCAAAAAGGGCGTATGCGTTTTTTTCCTGAATATATTCAGGAAAAAACGCATACGCCCTTTTTGGCCAAGTGCATCATTGTGGACGTTCTGCCTCTTTTCCTATGCTTTCAATGCAATTCCAGTCTACCTCCTGAAATCGGTTTCCTGCAATTCTGCCCCGCTTTCAAGTCCTCTTGGCAGCCTTACTTCAGTCTATTTTTGGACGATAGCTGTCATTTATAACTCTGCAGGTTTGTGAATTACAGTGCCCCTGAGCTCCTTTCTTCAACTCGCTTTCTTGTGAGCTGGCCGCAACACCGCAGGATGGCTTCAGGCCCTAATCTGGTTCCGGCACGGCACGCTGAGCCTTTGGTTAATTCCTCTTCCTGGTGGGAAATGAGAGTTAAATTTGCCCGTCCAGACACCTCCAGCTAGTCTCTCATTGGTTCTCGCTATTCCTGTTCATCTTCCGCAGAAATTGCAAACTGGGCCAAACAGGAGGTTAAAGGCGCTGACTCTCCAAGCGGGGAGAGTGTTAGTAAAGCGTCTGGAATGTTGCACCCGAGTACCAGGGTACGAAAACTGAGACATATTTGAACACGTCTCCCGATCACATGGTTGATCATACTCTGGGTTCCACATGCATGTTTTAGCTGAAGGAAGAATACCTTAAACCTGGGTAGTTGAAACCCGTGGAATGGGTACCATGCAATATGACTTCAAAGGGTCTTCATTTGCTCACCGAACCTCTCCAATCCTATCACTGCTGCGTTTATGCCCCTGTACACATGCTTGATTCTCTTTCGGAGACATAGCAATCCATAGGTTTTAAGATACTTACTAGTCAGGTACATTCTTAGGCGTTTAATATGGGGTGTTGAGTCCATTTCGTTGAGCAAGGAGTAGCTCTTGTCTATTCCATATTTGGCTTAAGGAACTTTATCTGTGCTCATTTCAATCTCTGGTTTTATGCAGCACCCCAACTCACCTTTCCCCTTAAGCAAGCATAAGTTGGTTTTCTAAATTTGAGACCCTGTTCTGTTCTGTAATTCAGTTCCTGTGTAGCCAAGTTTACATTCCGTGTATTACTGATATCTTATGATGTTTCTTTTTCTGTGTGACTTATTTCAGTTAGAATCATCGTACCTGAATCCACTCATTGTGCTGCTACGGGCCTGATGACATAGATTTCATTGCTGAGTGATACTGAATTGTACGTAAGTACCACAAGTTCTTTATCCATTTTTCACTTTCTGCGATGTTGAACTTGTACTGTAAACGAGGTTCTTGTAAACAGAGGCCGTCCCAAACTTTGGGGTGGCTGTGTCTTTTTGATTTTAATTTCCCTAAGCTATAGGACCATAAGTGGAAGTGCCCTAGGCTCTGTTGCTTTGTTTTTTAGATGTTTCAGGAAACACCATACACTTCTCCCCAGTGGTTGTTGGCAATTTACATCCCGCCCATCAGCATAACAAGGCTCCCAGTTCTCCATGGCCTGTCCTGCCTTTCTGGATTTTACACTTTTTTCAGATGGCCCTTTTGACCGGGGGGAAGTGAGACTTCATTGTAGTGCAGATTTCCTTTGCAAGCTTGCTTGGTTGGCCAAAAAGGGCGTATGCGTTTTTTCCTGAATATATTCAGGAAAAAACGCATACGCCCTTTTTGGCCAAGTGCATCATTGTGGACGTTCTGCCTCTTTTCCTATGCTTTCAATGCAATTCCAGTCTACCTCCTGAAATCGGTTTCCTGCAATTCTGCCCCGCTTTCAAGTCCTCTTGGCAGCCTTACTTCAGTCTATTTTTGGACGATAGCTGTCATTTATAACTCTGCAGGTTTGTGAATTACAGTGCCCCTGAGCTCCTTTCTTCAACTCGCTTTCTTGTGAGCTGGCCGCAACACCGCAGGATGGCTTCAGGCCCTAATCTGGTTCCGGCACGGCACGCTGAGCCTTTGGTTATTTCCTCTTCCTGGTGGGAAATGAGAGTTAAATTTGCCCGTCCAGACACCTCCAGCTAGTCCTCTCATTGGTTCTCCCTATTCCTGTTCATCTTCCGCAGAAATTGCAAACTGGGCCAAACAGGAGGTTAAAGGCGCTGACTCTCCAAGTCGGGAGAGTGTTAGTAAAGCGTCTGGAATGTTGCACCCGAGTACCAGGGGAGGAAAACTGAGACATATTTGAACACGTCTCCCGTTCACATGGTTGATCATACTCTGGGTTCCACATGCATGTTTTAGCTGAAGGAAGAATACCTTAAACCTGGAGAGTTGAGACCCGTGTAATGGGTACCATGCAATATGACTTCAAAGGGTCTTCATTTGCTCACCGAACCTCTCCAATCCTATCACTGCTGCGTTTATGCCCCTGTACACATGCTTGATTCTCTTTTGGAGACATAGCAATCCATAGGTTTTAAGATACTTACTAGTCAGGTACATTCTTAGGCGTTTAATATGGGGTGTTGAGTCCATTTCGTTGAGCAAGGAGTAGCTCTTGTCTATTCCATATTTGGCTTAAGGAACTTTATCTGTGCTCATTTCAATCTCTGGTTTTATGCAGCACCCCAACTCACCTTTCCCCTTAAGCAAGCATAAGTTGGTTTTCTAAATTTGAGACCCTGTTCTGTTCTGTAATTCAGTTCCTGTGTAGCCAAGTTTACATTCCGTGTATTAATGATATCTTATGATGTTTTCTTTTTCTGTGTGACTTATTTCAGTTAGAATCATCATACCTGAATCCACTCATTGTGCTGCTAAGGGCCTGATGACATAGATTTCATTGCTGAGTGATATTGCTTTGTAAGTAAATACCACAACTTCTTTATCCATTTTTCACTTTCTGCGATGTTGAACTTGTACTGTAAACGAGGTTCTTGTAAACAGAGGCCGTTCCAAACTTTGGGGTGGCTGTGTCTTTTTGATTTTAATTTCCCTAAGCTATAGGACCATAAGTGGAAGTGCCCTAGGCTCTGTTGCTTTGTTTTTTAGATGTTTCAGGAAACACCATACACTTCTCCCGAGTGTCTGTTGGCAATTTACATCCCGCCCATCAGCATAACAAGGCTCCCAGTTCTCCATGGCCTGTCCTGCCTTTCTGGATTTTACACTTTTTTCAGATGGCCCTTTTGACCGGGGGGAAGTGAGACTTCATTGTAGTGCAGATTTCCTTTGCAAGCTTGCTTGGTTGGCCAAAAAGGGCGTATGCGTTTTTTCCTGAATATATTCAGGAAAAAACGCATACGCCCTTTTTGGCCAAGTGCATCATTGTGGACGTTCTGCCTCTTTTCCTATGCTTTCAATGCAATTCCAGTCTACCTCCTGAAATCGGTTTCCTGCAATTCTGCCCCGCTTTCAAGTCCTCTTGGCAGCCTTACTTCAGTCTATTTTTGGACGATAGCTGTCATTTATAACTCTGCAGGTTTGTGAATTACAGTGCCCCTGAGCTCCTTTCTTCAACTCGCTTTCTTGTGAGCTGGCCGCAACACCGCAGGATGGCTTCAGGCCCTAATCTGGTTCCGGCACGGCACGCTGAGCCTTTGGTTATTCCTCTTCCTGGTGGGAAATGAGAGTTAAATTTGCCCGTCCAGACACCTCCAGCTAGTCTCTCATTGGTTCTCGCTATTCCTGTTCATCTTCCGCAGAAATTGCAAACTGGGCCAAACAGGAGGTTAAAGGCGCTGACTCTCCAAGTGGGGAGAGTGTTAGTAAAGCGTCTGGAATGTTGCACCCGAGTACCAGGGGAGGAAAACTGAGACATATTTGAACACGTCTCCATTCACATGGTTGATCATACTCTGGGTTCCACATGCATGTTTTAGCTGAAGGAAGAATACCTTAAACCTGGAGAGTTGAGACCCGTGGAATGGGTACCATGCAATATGACTTCAAAGGGTCTTCATTTGCTCACCGAACCTCTCCAATCCTATCACTGCTGCGTTTATGCCCCTGTACACATGCTTGATTCTCTTTCGGAGACATAGCAATCCATAGGTTTTAAGATACTTACTAGTCAGGTACATTCTTAGGCGTTTAATATGCGGTGTTGAGTCCATTTCATTGAGCAAGGAGTAGCTCTTGTCTATTCCATATTTGGCTTAAGGAACTTTATCTGTGCTCATTTCAATCTCTGGTTTTATGCAGCACCCCAACTCACCTTTACCCTTAAGCAAGCATAAGTTGGTTTTCTAAATTTGAGACCCTGTTCTGTTCTGTAATTCAGTTCCTGTGTAGCCAAGTTTACATTCCGTGTATTACTGATATCTTATGATGTTTCTTTTTCTGTGTGACTTATTTCAGTTAGAATCATCATACCTGAATCCACTCATTGTGCTGCTAAGGGCCTGATGACATAGATTTCATTGCTGAGTGATATTGCTTTGTAAGTAAATACCACAACTTCTTTATCCATTTTTCACTTTCTGCGATGTTGAACTTGTACTGTAAACGAGGTTCTTGTAAACAGAGGCCGTTCCAAACTTTGGGGTGGCTGTGTCTTTTTGATTTTAATTTCCCTAAGCTATAGGACCATAAGTGGAAGTGCCCTAGGCTCTGTTGCTTTGTTTTTTAGATGTTTCAGGAAACACCATACACTTCTCCCGAGTGTCTGTTGGCAATTTACATCCCGCCCATCAGCATAACAAGGCTCCCAGTTCTCCATGGCCTGTCCTGCCTTTCTGGATTTTACACTTTTTTCAGATGGCCCTTTTGACCGGGGGGAAGTGAGACTTCATTGTAGTGCAGATTTCCTTTGCAAGCTTGCTTGGTTGGCCAAAAAGGGCGTATGCGTTTTTTCCTGAATATATTCAGGAAAAAACGCATACGCCCTTTTTGGCCAAGTGCATCATTGTGGACGTTCTGCCTCTTTTCCTATGCTTTCAATGCAATTCCAGTCTACCTCCTGAAATCGGTTTCCTGCAATTCTGCCCCGCTTTCAAGTCCTCTTGGCAGCCTTACTTCAGTCTATTTTTGGACGATAGCTGTCATTTATAACTCTGCAGGTTTGTGAATTACAGTGCCCCTGAGCTCCTTTCTTCAACTCGCTTTCTTTTGAGCTGGCCGCAACACCGCAGGATGGCTTCAGGCCCTAATCTGGTTCCGGCACGGCACGCTGAGCCTTTGGTTATTTCCTCTTCCTGGTGGGAAATGAGAGTTAAATTTGCCCGTCCAGACACCTCCAGCTAGTCTCTCATTGGTTCTCGCTATTCCTGTTCATCTTCCGCAGAAATTGCAAACTGGGCCAAACAGGAGGTTAAAGGCGCTGACTCTCCAAGTGGGGAGAGTGTTAGTAAAGCGTCTGGAATGTTGCACCCGAGTACCAGGGGAGGAAAACTGAGACATATTTGAACACGTCTCCCGTTCACATGGTTGATCATACTCTGGGTTCCACATGCATGTTTTAGCTGAAGGAAGAATACCTTAAACCTGGAGAGTTGAGACCCGTGGAATGGGTACCATGCAATATGACTTCAAAGGGTCTTCATTTGCTCACCGAACCTCTCCAATCCTATCACTGCTGCGTTTATGCCCCTGTACACATGCTTGATTCTCTTTCGGAGACATAGCAATCCATAGGTTTTAAGATACTTACTAGTCAGGTACATTCTTAGGCGTTTAATATGCGGTGTTGAGTCCATTTCGTTGAGCAAGGAGTAGCTCTTGTCTATTCCATATTTGGCTTAAGGAACTTTATCTGTGCTCATTTCAATCTCTGGTTTTATGCAGCACCCCAACTCACCTTTACCCTTAAGCAAGCATAAGTTGGTTTTCTAAATTTGAGACCCTGTTCTGTTCTGTAATTCAGTTCCTGTGTAGCCAAGTTTACATTCCGTGTATTACTGATATCTTATGATGTTTCTTTTTCTGTGTGACTTATTTCAGTTAGAATCATCATACCTGAATCCACTCATTGTGCTGCTAAGGGCCTGATGACATAGATTTCATTGCTGAGTGATATTGCTTTGTAAGTAAATACCACAACTTCTTTATCCATTTTTCACTTTCTGCGATGTTGAACTTGTACTGTAAACGAGGTTCTTGTAAACAGAGGCCGTCCAAACTTTGGGGTGGCTGTGTCTTTTTGATTTTAATTTCCCTAAGCTATAGGACCATAAGTGGAAGTGCCCTAGGCTCTGTTGCTTTGTTTTTTAGATGTTTCAGGAAACACCATACACTTCTCCCGAGTGTCTGTTGGCAATTTACATCCCGCCCATCAGCATAACAAGGCTCCCAGTTCTCCATGGCCTGTCCTGCCTTTCTGGATTTTACACTTTTTTCAGATGGCCCTTTTGACCGGGGGGAAGTGAGACTTCATTGTAGTGCAGATTTCCTTTGCAAGCTTGCTTGGTTGGCCAAAAAGGGCGTATGCGTTTTTTCCTGAATATATTCAGGAAAAAACGCATACGCCCTTTTTGGCCAAGTGCATCATTGTGGACGTTCTGCCTCTTTTCCTATGCTTTCAATGCAATTCCAGTCTACCTCCTGAAATCGGTTTCCTGCAATTCTGCCCGCTTTCAAGTCCTCTTGGCAGCCTTACTTCAGTATATTTTTGGACGATAGCTGTCATTTATAACTCTGCAGGTTTGTGAATTACAGTGCCCCTGAGCTCCTTTCTTCAACTCGCTTTCTTGTGAGCTGGCCGCAACACCGCAGGATGGCTTCAGGCCCTAATCTGGTTCCGGCACGGCACGCTGAGCCTTTGGTTAATTCCTCTTCCTGGTGGGATGAGAGACTAGCTGGAGGTGTCTGGACGGGCAAATTTAACTCTCATTTCCCACCAGGAAGAGGAATTAACCAAAGGCTCAGCGTGCCGTGCCGGAACCAGATTAGGGCCTGAAGCCATCCTGCGGTGTTGCGGCCAGCTCACAAGAAAGCGAGTTGAAGAAAGGAGCTCAGGGGCACTGTAATTCACAAACCTGCAGAGTTATAAATGACAGCTATCGTCCAAAAATAGACTGAAGTAAGGCTGCCAAGAGGACTTGAAAGCGGGGCAGAATTGCAGGAAACCGATTTCAGGAGGTAGACTGGAATTGCATTGAAAGCATAGGAAAAGAGGCAGAACGTCCACAATGATGCACTTGGCCAAAAAGGGCGTATGCGTTTTTTCCTGAATATATTCAGGAAAAAACGCATACGCCCTTTTTGGCCAACCAAGCAAGCTTGCAAAGGAAATCTGCACTACAATGAAGTCTCACTTCCCCCCGGTCAAAAGGGCCATCTGAAAAAAGTGTAAAATCCAGAAAGGCAGGACAGGCCATGGAGAACTGGGAGCCTTGTTATGCTGATGGGCGGGATGTAAATTGCCAACAGACACTCGGGAGAAGTGTATGGTGTTTCCTGAAACATCTAAAAAACAAAGCAACAGAGCCTAGGGCACTTCCACTTATGGTCCTATAGCTTAGGGAAATTAAAATCAAAAAGACACAGCCACCCCAAAGTTTGGGACGCCTCTGTTTACAAGAACCTCGTTTACAGTACAAGTTCAACATCGCAGAAAGTGAAAAATGGATAAAGAAGTTGTGGTATTTACTTACAAAGCAATATCACTCAGCAATGAAATCTATGTCATCAGGCCCTTAGCAGCACAATGAGTGGATTCAGGTATGATGATTCTAACTGAAATAAGTCACACAGAAAAAGAAACATCATAAGATATCAGTAATACACGGAATGTAAACTTGGCTACACAGGAACTGAATTACAGAACAGAACAGGGTCTCAAATTTAGAAAACCAACTTATGCTTGCTTAAGGGGAAAGGTGAGTTGGGGTGCTGCATAAAACCAGAGATTGAAATGAGCACAGATAAAGTTCCTTAAGCCAAATATGGAATAGACAAGAGCTACTCCTTGCTCAACGAAATGGACTCAACACCGCATATTAAACGCCTAAGAATGTACCTGACTAGTAAGTATCTTAAAACCTATGGATTGCTATGTCTCCGAAAGAGAATCAAGCATGTGTACAGGGGCATAAACGCAGCAGTGATAGGATTGGAGAGGTTCGGTGAGCAAATGAAGACCCTTTGAAGTCATATTGCATGGTACCCATTCCACGGGTCTCAACTCTCCAGGTTTAAGGTATTCTTCCTTCAGCTAAAACATGCATGTGGAACCCAGAGTATGATCAACCATGTGAACGGGAGACGTGTTCAAATATGTCTCAGTTTTCCTCCCCTGGTACTCGGGTGCAACATTCCAGACGCTTTACTAACACTCTCCCCACTTGGAGAGTCAGCGCCTTTAACCTCCTGTTTGGCCCAGTTTGCAATTTCTGCGGAAGATGAACAGGAATAGCGAGAACCAATGAGAGACTAGCTGGAGGTGTCTGGACGGGCAAATTTAACTCTCATTTCCCACCAGGAAGAGGAAATAACCAAAGGCTCAGCGTGCCGTGCCGGAACCAGATTAGGGCCTGAAGCCATCCTGCGGTGTTGCGGCCAGCTCAAAAGAAAGCGAGTTGAAGAAAGGAGCTCAGGGGCACTGTAATTCACAAACCTGCAGAGTTATAAATGACAGCTATCGTCCAAAAATATACTGAAGTAAGGCTGCCAAGAGGACTTGAAAGCGGGGCAGAATTGCAGGAAACCGATTTCAGGAGGTAGACTGGAATTGCATTGAAAGCATAGGAAAAGAGGCAGAACGTCCACAATGATGCACTTGGCCAAAAAGGGCGTATGCGTTTTTTCCTGAATATATTCAGGAAAAAACGCATACGCCCTTTTTGGCCAACCAAGCAAGCTTGCAAAGGAAATCTGCACTACAATGAAGTCTCACTTCCCCCCGGTCAAAAGGGCCATCTGAAAAAAGTGTAAAATCCAGAAAGGCAGGACAGGCCATGGAGAACTGGGAGCCTTGTTATGCTGATGGGCGGGATGTAAATTGCCAACAGACACTCGGGAGAAGTGTATGGTGTTTCCTGAAACATCTAAAAAACAAAGCAACAGAGCCTAGGGCACTTCCACTTATGGTCCTATAGCTTAGGGAAATTAAAATCAAAAAGACACAGCCACCCCAAAGTTTGGGACGCCTCTGTTTACAAGAACCTCGTTTACAGTACAAGTTCAACATCGCAGAAAGTGAAAAATGGATAAAGAAGTTGTGGTATTTACTTACAAATGCAAGTATCACTCAGCAATGAAATCTATGTCATCAGGCCCTTAGCAGCACAATGAGTGGATTCAGGTATGATGATTCTAACTGAAATAAGTCACACAGAAAAAGAAACATCATAAGATATCAGTAATACACGGAATGTAAACTTGGCTACACAGGAACTGAATTACAGAACAGAACAGGGTCTCAAATTTAGAAAACCAACTTATGCTTGCTTAAGGGGAAAGGTGAGTTGGGGTGCTGCATAAAACCAGAGATTGAAATGAGCACAGATAAAGTTCCTTAAGCCAAATATGGAATAGACAAGAGCTACTCCTTGCTCAACGAAATGGACTCAACACCGCATATTAAACGCCTAAGAATGTACCTGACTAGTAAGTATCTTAAAACCTATGGATTGCTATGTCTCCGAAAGAGAATCAAGCATGTGTACAGGGGCATAAACGCAGCAGTGATAGGATTGGAGAGGTTCGGTGAGCAAATGAAGACCCTTTGAAGTCATATTGCATGGTACCCATTCCACGGGTCTCAACTACTCCAGGTTTAAGGTATTCTTCCTTCAGCTAAAACATGCATGTGGAACCCAGAGTATGATCAACCATGTGAACGGGAGACGTGTTCAAATATGTCTCAGTTTTCCTCCCCTGGTACTCGGGTGCAACATTCCAGACGCTTTACTAACACTCTCCCCACTTGGAGAGTCAGCGCCTTTAACCTCCTGTTTGGCCCAGTTTGCAATTTCTGCGGAAGATGAACAGGAATAGCGAGAACCAATGAGAGACTAGCTGGAGGTGTCTGGACGGGCAAATTTAACTCTCATTTCCCACCAGGAAGAGGAAATAACCAAAGGCTCAGCGTGCCGTGCCGGAACCAGATTAGGGCCTGAAGCCATCCTGCGGTGTTGCGGCCAGCTCACAAGAAAGCGAGTTGAAGAAAGGAGCTCAGGGGCACTGTAATTCACAAACCTGCAGAGTTATAAATGACAGCTATCGTCCAAAAATATACTGAAGTAAGGCTGCCAAGAGGACTTGAAAGCGGGGCAGAATTGCAGGAAACCGATTTCAGGAGGTAGACTGGAATTGCATTGAAAGCATAGGAAAAGAGGCAGAACGTCCACAATGATGCACTTGGCCAAAAAGGGCGTATGCGTTTTTTCCTGAATATATTCAGGAAAAAACGCATACGCCCTTTTTGGCCAACCAAGCAAGCTTGCAAAGGAAATCTGCACTACAATGAAGTCTCACTTCCCCCCGGTCAATAGGGCCATCTGAAAAAAGTGTAAAATCCAGAAAGGCAGGACAGGCCATGGAGAACTGGGAGCCTTGTTATGGTGATGGGCGGGATGTAAATTGCCAACAGACACTCGGGAGAAGTGTATGGTGTTTCCTGAAACATCTAAAAAACAAAGCAACAGAGCCTAGGGCACTTCCACTTATGGTCCTATAGCTTAGGGAAATTAAAATCAAAAAGACACAGCCACCCCAAAGTTTGGGACGCCTCTGTTTACAAGAACCTCGTTTACAGTACAAGTTCAACATCGCAGAAAGTGAAAAATGGATAAAGAAGTTGTGGTATTTACTTACAAAGCAATATCACTCAGCAATGAAATCTATGTCATCAGGCCCTTAGCAGCACAATGAGTGGATTCAGGTATGATGATTCTAACTGAAATAAGTCACACAGAAAAAGAAACATCATAAGATATCAGTAATACACGGAATGTAAACTTGGCTACACAGGAACTGAATTACAGAACAGAACAGGGTCTCAAATTTAGAAAACCAACTTATGCTTGCTTAAGGGGAAAGGTGAGTTGGGGTGCTGCATAAAACCAGAGATTGAAATGAGCACAGATAAAGTTCCTTAAGCCAAATATGGAATAGACAAGAGCTACTCCTTGCTCAACGAAATGGACTCAACACTGCATATTAAACGCCTAAGAATGTACCTGACTAGTAAGTATCTTAAAACCTATGGATTGCTATGTCTCCGAAAGAGAATCAAGCATGTGTACAGGGGCATAAACGCAGCAGTGATAGGATTGGAGAGGTTCGGTGAGCAAATGAAGACCCTTTGAAGTCATATTGCATGGTACCCATTCCACGGGTTTCAACTACTCCAGGTTTAAGGTATTCTTCCTTCAGCTAAAACATGCATGTGGAACCCAGAGTATGATCAACCATGTGAATCGGGAGACGTGTTCAAATATGTCTCAGTTTTCCTCCCCTGGTACTCGGGTGCAACATTCCAGACGCTTTACTAACACTCTCCCCACTTGGAGAGTCAGCGCCTTTAACCTCCTGTTTGGCCCAGTTTGCAATTTCTGCGGAAGATGAACAGGAATAGCGAGAACCAATGAGAGACTAGCTGGAGGTGTCTGGACGGGCAAATTTAACTCTCATTTCCCACCAGGAAGAGGAATTAACCAAAGGCTCAGCGTGCCGTGCCGGAACCAGATTAGGGCCTGAAGCCATCCTGCGGTGTTGCGGCCAGCTCACAAGAAAGCGAGTTGAAGAAAGGAGCTCAGGGGCACTGTAATTCACAAACCTGCAGAGTTATAAATGACAGCTATCGTCCAAAAATATACTGAAGTAAGGCTGCCAAGAGGACTTGAAAGCGGGGCAGAATTGCAGGAAACCGATTTCAGGAGGTAGACTGGAATTGCATTGAAAGCATAGGAAAAGAGGCAGAACGTCCACAATGATGCACTTGGCCAAAAAGGGCGTATGCGTTTTTTCCTGAATATATTCAGGAAAAAACGCATACGCCCTTTTTGGCCAACCAAGCAAGCTTGCAAAGGAAATCTGCACTACAATGAAGTCTCACTTCTGCCCGGTCAAAAGGGCCATCTGAAAAAAGTGTAAAATCCAGAAAGGCAGGACAGGCCATGGAGAACTGGGAGCCTTGTTATGCTGATGGGCGGGATGTAAATTGCCAACAGACACTCGGGAGAAGTGTATGGTGTTTCCTGAAACATCTAAAAAACAAAGCAACAGAGCCTAGGGCACTTCCACTTATGGTCCTATAGCTTAGGGAAATTAAAATCAAAAAGACACAGCCACCCCAAAGTTTGGGACGCCTCTGTTTACAAGAACCTCGTTTACAGTACAAGTTCAACATCAGCAGAAAGTGAAAAATGGATAAAGAAGTTGTGGTATTTACTTACAAATGCAGTATCACTCAGCAATGAAATCTATGTCATCAGGCCCTTAGCAGCACAATGAGTGGATTCAGGTATGATGATTCTAACTGAAATAAGTCACACAGAAAAAGAAACATCATAAGATATCAGTAATACACGGAATGTAAACTTGGCTACACAGGAACTGAATTACAGAAAAGAACAGGGTCTCAAATTTAGAAAACCAACTTATGCTTGCTTAAGGGGAAAGGTGAGTTGGGGTGCTGCATAAAACCAGAGATTGAAATGAGCACAGATAAAGTTCCTTAAGCCAAATATGGAATAGACAAGAGCTACTCCTTGCTCAACGAAATGGACTCAACACCGCATATTAAACGCCTAAGAATGTACCTGACTAGTAAGTATCTTAAAACCTATGGATTGCTATGTCTCCGAAAGAGAATCAAGCATGTGTACAGGGGCATAAACGCAGCAGTGATAGGATTGGAGAGGTTCGGTGAGCAAATGAAGACCCTTTGAAGTCATATTGCATGGTACCCATTCCACGGGTCTCAACTACTCCAGGTTTAAGGTATTCTTCCTTCAGCTAAAACATGCATGTGGAACCCAGAGTATGATCAACCATGTGAATGGGAGACGTGTTCAAATATGTCTCAGTTTTCCTCCCCTGGTACTCGGGTGCAACATTCCAGACGCTTTACTAACACTCTCCCCACTTGGAGAGTCAGCGCCTTTAACCTCCTGTTTGGCCCAGTTTGCAATTTCTGCGGAAGATGAACAGGAATAGCGAGAACCAATGAGAGACTAGCTGGAGGTGTCTGGACGGGCAAATTTAACTCTCATTTCCCACCAGGAAGAGGAATTAACCAAAGGCTCAGCGTGCCGTGCCGGAACCAGATTAGGGCCTGAAGCCATCCTGCGGTGTTGCGGCCAGCTCAAAAGAAAGCGAGTTGAAGAAAGGAGCTCAGGGGCACTGTAATTCACAAACCTGCAGAGTTATAAATGACAGCTATCGTCCAAAAATATACTGAAGTAAGGCTGCCAAGAGGACTTGAAAGCGGGGCAGAATTGCAGGAAACCGATTTCAGGAGGTAGACTGGAATTGCATTGAAAGCATAGGAAAAGAGGCAGAACGTCCACAATGATGCACTTGGCCAAAAAGGGCGTATGCGTTTTTTCCTGAATATATTCAGGAAAAAACGCATACGCCCTTTTTGGCCAACCAAGCAAGCTTGCAAAGGAAATCTGCACTACAATGAAGTCTCACTTCCCCCGGTCAAAAGGGCCATCTGAAAAAAGTGTAAAATCCAGAAAGGCAGGACAGGCCATGGAGAACTGGGAGCCTTGTTATGCTGATGGGCGGGATGTAAATTGCCAACAGACACTCGGGAGAAGTGTATGGTGTTTCCTGAAACATCTAAAAAACAAAGCAACAGAGCCTAGGGCACTTCCACTTATGGTCCTATAGCTTAGGGAAATTAAAATCAAAAAGACACAGCCACCCCAAAGTTTGGGACGCCTCTGTTTACAAGAACCTCGTTTACAGTACAAGTTCAACATCGCAGAAAGTGAAAAATGGATAAAGAAGTTGTGGTATTTACTTACAAAGCAAGTATCACTCAGCAATGAAATCTATGTCATCAGGCCCTTAGCAGCACAATGAGTGGATTCAGGTATGATGATTCTAACTGAAATAAGTCACACAGAAAAAGAAACATCATAAGATATCAGTAATACACGGAATGTAAACTTGGCTACACAGGAACTGAATTACAGAACAGAACAGGGTCTCAAATTTAGAAAACCAACTTATGCTTGCTTAAGGGGAAAGGTGAGTTGGGGTGCTGCATAAAACCAGAGATTGAAATGAGCACAGATAAAGTTCCTTAAGCCAAATATGGAATAGACAAGAGCTACTCCTTGCTCAACGAAATGGACTCAACACCGCATATTAAACGCCTAAGAATGTACCTGACTAGTAAGTATCTTAAAACCTATGGATTGCTATGTCTCCGAAAGAGAATCAAGCATGTGTACAGGGGCATAAACGCAGCAGTGATAGGATTGGAGAGGTTCGGTGAGCAAATGAAGACCCTTTGAAGTCATATTGCATGGTACCCATTCCACGGGTCTCAACTACTCCAGGTTTAAGGTATTCTTCCTTCAGCTAAAACATGCATGTGGAACCCAGAGTATGATCAACCATGTGAATCGGGAGACGTGTTCAAATATGTCTCAGTTTTCCTCCCCTGGTACTCGGGTGCAACATTCCAGACGCTTTACTAACACTCTCCCCACTTGGAGAGTCAGTCGCCTTTAACCTCCTGTTTGGCCCAGTTTGCAATTTCTGCGGAAGATGAACAGGAATAGCGAGAACCAATGAGAGACTAGCTGGAGGTGTCTGGACGGGCAAATTTAACTCTCATTTCCCACCAGGAAGAGGAAATTAACCAAAGGCTCAGCGTGCCGTGCCGGAACCAGATTAGGGCCTGAAGCCATCCTGCGGTGTTGCGGCCAGCTCACAAGAAAGCGAGTTGAAGAAAGGAGCTCAGGGGCACTGTAATTCACAAACCTGCAGAGTTATAAATGACAGCTATCGTCCAAAAATATACTGAAGTAAGGCTGCCAAGAGGACTTGAAAGCGGGGCAGAATTGCAGGAAACCGATTTCAGGAGGTAGACTGGAATTGCATTGAAAGCATAGGAAAAGAGGCAGAACGTCCACAATGATGCACTTGGCCAAAAAGGGCGTATGCGTTTTTTCCTGAATATATTCAGGAAAAAACGCATACGCCCTTTTTGGCCAACCAAGCAAGCTTGCAAAGGAAATCTGCACTACAATGAAGTCTCACTTCCCCCCGGTCAAAAGGGCCATCTGAAAAAAGTGTAAAATCCAGAAAGGCAGGACAGGCCATGGAGAACTGGGAGCCTTGTTATGCTGATGGGCGGGATGTAAATTGCCAACAGACACTCGGGAGAAGTGTATGGTGTTTCCTGAAACATCTAAAAAACAAAGCAACAGAGCCTAGGGCACTTCCACTTATGGTCCTATAGCTTAGGGAAATTAAAATCAAAAAGACACAGCCACCCCAAAGTTTGGGACGCCTCTGTTTACAAGAACCTCGTTTACCGTACAAGTTCAACATCGCAGAAAGTGAAAAATGGATAAAGAAGTTGTGGTACTTACTTACAAAGCAAGTACCACTCAGCAATGAAATCTATGTCATCAGGCCCTTAGCAGCACAATGAGTGGATTCAGGTATGATGATTCTAACTGAAATAAGTCACACAGAAAAAGAAACATCATAAGATATCAGTAATACACGGAATGTAAACTTGGCTACACAGGAACTGAATTACAGAACAGAACAGGGTCTCAAATTTAGAAAACCAACTTATGCTTGCTTAAGGGTAAAGGTGAGTTGGGGTGCTGCATAAAACCAGAGATTGAAATGAGCACAGATAAAGTTCCTTAAGCCAAATATGGAATAGACAAGAGCTACTCCTTGCTCAACGAAATGGACTCAACACCGCATATTAAACGCCTAAGAATGTACCTGACTAGTAAGTATCTTAAAACCTATGGATTGCTATGTCTCCAAAAGAGAATCAAGAGTGTGTACAGGGGCATAAACGCAGCAGTGATAGGATTGGAGAGGTTCGGTGAGCAAATGAAGACCCTTTGAAGTCATATTGCATGGTACCCATTCCACGGGTCTCAACTCTCCAGGTTTAAGGTATTCTTCCTTCAGCTAAAACATGCATGTGGAACCCAGAGTATGATCAACCGTGTGAACGGGAGACGTGTTCAAATATGTCTCAGTTTTCCTCCCCTGGTACTCGGGTGCAACATTCCAGACGCTTTACTAACACTCTCCCCACTTGGAGAGTCAGCGCCTTTAACCTCCTGTTTGGCCCAGTTTGCAATTTCTGCGGAAGATGAACAGGAATAGCGAGAACCAATGAGAGACTAGCTGGAGGTGTCTGGACGGGCAAATTTAACTCTCATTTCCCACCAGGAAGAGGAAATAACCAAAGGCTCAGCGTGCCGTGCCGGAACCAGATTAGGGCCTGAAGCCATCCTGCGGTGTTGCGGCCAGCTCACAAGAAAGCGAGTTGAAGAAAGGAGCTCAGGGGCACTGTAATTCACAAACCTGCAGAGTTATAAATGACAGCTATCGTCCAAAAATATACTGAAGTAAGGCTGCCAAGAGGACTTGAAAGCGGGGCAGAATTGCAGGAAACCGATTTCAGGAGGTAGACTGGAATTGCAGTGAAAGCATAGGAAAAGAGGCAGAACGTCCACAATGATGCACTTGGCCAAAAAGGGCGTATGCGTTTTTTCCTGAATATATTCAGGAAAAAACGCATACGCCCTTTTTGGCCAACCAAGCAAGCTTGCAAAGGAAATCTGCACTACAATGAAGTCTCACTTCCCCCCGGTCAAAAGGGCCATCTGAAAAAAGTGTAAAATCCAGAAAGGCAGGACAGGCCATGGAGAACTGGGAGCCTTGTTATGCTGATGGGCGGGATGTAAATTGCCAACAGACACTCGGGAGAAGTGTATGGTGTTTCCTGAAACATCTAAAAAACAAAGCAACAGAGCCTAGGGCACTTCCACTTATGGTCCTATAGCTTAGGGAAATTAAAATCAAAAAGACACAGCCACCCCAAAGTTTGGGACGCCTCTGTTTACAAGAACCTCGTTTACAGTACAAGTTCAACATCGCAGAAAGTGAAAAATGGATAAAGAAGTTGTGGTACTTACTTACAAATGCAAGTATCACTCAGCAATGAAATCTATGTCATCAGGCCCTTAGCAGCACAATGAGTGGATTCAGGTATGATGATTCTAACTGAAATAAGTCACACAGAAAAAGAAACATCATAAGATATCAGTAATACACGGAATGTAAACTTGGCTACACAGGAACTGAATTACAGAACAGAACAGGGTCTCAAATTTAGAAAACCAACTTATGCTTGCTTAAGGGGAAAGGTGAGTTGGGGTGCTGCATAAAACCAGAGATCGAAATGAGCACAGATAAAGTTCCTTAAGCCAAATATGGAATAGACAAGAGCTACTCCTTGCTCAACGAAATGGACTCAACACCGCATATTAAACGCCTAAGAATGTACCTGACTAGTAAGTATCTTAAAACCTATGGATTGCTATGTCTCTGAAAGAGAATCAAGCATGTGTACAGGGGCATAAACGCAGCAGTGATAGGATTGGAGAGGTTCGGTGAGCAAATGAAGACCCTTTGAAGTCATATTGCATGGTACCCATTCCACGGGTCTCAACACTCCAGGTTTAAGGTATTCTTCCTTCAGCTAAAACATGCATGTGGAACCCAGAGTATGATCAACCATGTGAACGGGAGACGTGTTCAAATATGTCTCAGTTTTCCTCCCCTGGTACTCGGGTGCAACATTCCAGACGCTTTACTAACACTCTCCCCACTTGGAGAGTCAGCGCCTTTAACCTCCTGTTTGGCCCAGTTTGCAATTTCTGCGGAAGATGAACAGGAATAGCGAGAACCAATGAGAGACTAGCTGGAGGTGTCTGGACGGGCAAATTTAACTCTCATTTCCCACCAGGAAGAGGAAATTAACCAAAGGCTCAGCGTGCCGTGCCGGAACCAGATTAGGGCCTGAAGCCATCCTGCGGTGTTGCGGCCAGCTCACAAGAAAGCGAGTTGAAGAAAGGAGCTCAGGGGCACTGTAATTCACAAACCTGCAGAGTTATAAATGACAGCTATCGTCCAAAAATATACTGAAGTAAGGCTGCCAAGAGGACTTGAAAGCGGGGCAGAATTGCAGGAAACCGATTTCAGGAGGTAGACTGGAATTGCATTGAAAGCATAGGAAAAGAGGCAGAACGTCCACAATGATGCACTTGGCCAAAAAGGGCGTATGCGTTTTTTCCTGAATATATTCAGGAAAAAACGCATACGCCCTTTTTGGCCAACCAAGCAAGCTTGCAAAGGAAATCTGCACTACAATGAAGTCTCACTTCCCCCCGGTCAAAAGGGCCATCTGAAAAAAGTGTAAAATCCAGAAAGGCAGGACAGGCCATGGAGAACTGGGAGCCTTGTTATGCTGATGGGCGGGATGTAAATTGCCAACAGACACTCGGGAGAAGTGTATGGTGTTTCCTGAAACATCTAAAAAACAAAGCAACAGAGCCTAGGGCACTTCCACTTATGGTCCTATAGCTTAGGGAAATTAAAATCAAAAAGACACAGCCACCCCAAAGTTTGGGACGCCTCTGTTTACAAGAACCTCGTTTACAGTACAAGTTCAACTATCAGCAGAAAGTGAAAAATGGATAAAGAACTTGTGGTACTTACGTAAAATGCAGTATCACTCAGCAATGAAATCTATGTCATCAGGCCCGTAGCAGCATAATGAGTGGATTCAGGTATGATGATTCTAACTGAAATAAGTCACACAGAAAAAGAAACATCATAAGATATCACTAATACACGGAATGTAAACTTGGCTACACAGGAACTGAATTACAGAACAGAACAGGGTCTCAAATTTAGAAAACCAACTTATGCTTGCTTAAGGGGAAAGGTGAGTTGGGGTGCTGCATAAAACCAGAGATTGAAATGAGCACAGATAAAGTTCCTTAAGCCAAATATGGAATAGACAAGAGCTACTCCTTGCTCAACGAAATGGACTCAACACCGCATATTAAACGCCTAAGAATGTACCTGACTAGTAAGTATCTTAAAACCTATGGATTGCTATGTCTCCGAAAGAGAATCAAGCATGTGTACAGGGGCATAAACGCAGCAGTGATAGGATTGGAGAGGTTCGGTGAGCAAATGAAGACCCTTTGAAGTCATATTGCATGGTACCCATTCCACGGGTCTCAACTACTCCAGGTTTAAGGTATTCTTCCTTCAGCTAAAACATGCATGTGGAACCCAGAGTATGATCAACCATGTGAATCGGGAGACGTGTTCAAATATGTCTCAGTTTTCCTCCCCTGGTACTCGGGTGCAACATTCCAGACGCTTTACTAACACTCTCCCCACTTGGAGAGTCAGCGCCTTTAACCTCCTGTTTGGCCCAGTTTGCAATTTCTGCGGAAGATGAACAGGAATAGCGAGAACCAATGAGAGACTAGCTGGAGGTGTCTGGACGGGCAAATTTAACTCTCATTTCCCACCAGGAAGAGGAATTAACCAAAGGCTCAGCGTGCCGTGCCGGAACCAGATTAGGGCCTGAAGCCATCCTGCGGTGTTGCGGCCAGCTCAAAAGAAAGCGAGTTGAAGAAAGGAGCTCAGGGGCACTGTAATTCACAAACCTGAAGAGTTATAAATGACAGCTATCGTCCAAAAATATACTGAAGTAAGGCTGCCAAGAGGACTTGAAAGCGGGGCAGAATTGCAGGAAACCGATTTCAGGAGGTAGACTGGAATTGCATTGAAAGCATAGGAAAAGAGGCAGAACGTCCACAATGATGCACTTGGCCAAAAAGGGCGTATGCGTTTTTTCCTGAATATATTCAGGAAAAAACGCATACGCCCTTTTTGGCCAACCAAGCAAGCTTGCAAAGGAAATCTGCACTACAATGAAGTCTCACTTCCCCCCGGTCAAAAGGGCCATCTGAAAAAAGTGTAAAATCCAGAAAGGCAGGACAGGCCATGGAGAACTGGGAGCCTTGTTATGCTGATGGGCGGGATGTAAATTGCCAACAGACACTCGGGAGAAGTGTATGGTGTTTCCTGAAACATCTAAAAAACAAAGCAACAGAGCCTAGGGCACTTCCACTTATGGTCCTATAGCTTAGGGAAATTAAAATCAAAAAGACACAGCCACCCCAAAGTTTGGGACGCCTCTGTTTACAAGAACCTCGTTTACAGTACAAGTTCAACATCAGCAGAAAGTGAAAAATGGATAAAGAAGTTGTGGTACTTACTTACAAATGCAATATCACTCAGCAATGAAATCTATGTCATCAGGCCCTTAGCAGCACAATGAGTGGATTCAGGTATGATGATTCTAACTGAAATAAGTCACACAGAAAAAGAAACATCATAAGATATCAGTAATACACGGAATGTAAACTTGGCTACACAGGAACTGAATTACAGAACAGAACAGGGTCTCAAATTTAGAAAACCAACTTATGCTTGCTTAAGGGGAAAGGTGAGTTGGGGTGCTGCATAAAACCAGAGATTGAAATGAGCACAGATAAAGTTCCTTAAGCCAAATATGGAATAGACAAGAGCTACTCCTTGCTCAACGAAATGGACTCAACACCGCATATTAAACGCCTAAGAATGTACCTGACTAGTAAGTATCTTAAAACCTATGGATTGCTATGTCTCCGAAAGAGAATCAAGCATGTGTACAGGGGCATAAACGCAGCAGTGATAGGATTGGAGAGGTTCGGTGAGCAAATGAAGACCCTTTGAAGTCATATTGCATGGTACCCATTCCACGGGTCTCAACTCTCCAGGTTTAAGGTATTCTTCCTTCAGCTAAAACATGCATGTGGAACCCAGAGTATGATCAACCGTGTGAACGGGAGACGTGTTCAAATATGTCTCAGTTTTCCTCCCCTGGTACTCGGGTGCAACATTCCAGACGCTTTACTAACACTCTCCCCACTTGGAGAGTCAGCGCCTTTAACCTCCTGTTTGGCCCAGTTTGCAATTTCTGCGGAAGATGAACAGGAATAGCGAGAACCAATGAGAGACTAGCTGGAGGTGTCTGGACGGGCAAATTTAACTCTCATTTCCCACCAGGAAGAGGAATTAACCAAAGGCTCAGCGTGCCGTGCCGGAACCAGATTAGGGCCTGAAGCCATCCTGCGGTGTTGCGGCCAGCTCACAAGAAAGCGAGTTGAAGAAAGGAGCTCAGGGGCACTGTAATTCACAAACCTGCAGAGTTATAAATGACAGCTATCGTCCAAAAATATACTGAAGTAAGGCTGCCAAGAGGACTTGAAAGCGGGGCAGAATTGCAGGAAACCGATTTCAGGAGGTAGACTGGAATTGCATTGAAAGCATAGGAAAAGAGGCAGAACGTCCACAATGATGCACTTGGCCAAAAAGGGCGTATGCGTTTTTTCCTGAATATATTCAGGAAAAAACGCATACGCCCTTTTTGGCCAACCAAGCAAGCTTGCAAAGGAAATCTGCACTACAATGAAGTCTCACTTCCCCCGGTCAAAAGGGCCATCTGAAAAAAGTGTAAAATCCAGAAAGGCAGGACAGGCCATGGAGAACTGGGAGCCTTGTTATGCTGATGGGCGGGATGTAAATTGCCAACAGACACTCGGGAGAAGTGTATGGTGTTTCCTGAAACATCTAAAAAACAAAGCAACAGAGCCTAGGGCACTGCCACTTATGGTCCTATAGCTTAGGGAAATTAAAATCAAAAAGACACAGCCACCCCAAAGTTTGGGACGCCTCTGTTTACAAGAACCTCGTTTACAGTACAAGTTCAACATCGCAGAAAGTGAAAAATGGATAAAGAAGTTGTGGTATTTACTTACAAAGCACTATCACTCAGCAATGAAATCTATGTCATCAGGCCCTTAGCAGCACAATGAGTGGATTCAGGTATGATGATTCTAACTGAAATAAGTCACACAGAAAAAGAAACATCATAAGATATCAGTAATACACGGAATGTAAACTTGGCTACACAGGAACTGAATTACAGAACAGAACAGGGTCTCAAATTTAGAAAACCAACTTATGCTTGCTTAAGGGGAAAGGTGAGTTGGGGTGCTGCATAAAACCAGAGATTGAAATGAGCACAGATAAAGTTCCTTAAGCCAAATATGGAATAGACAAGAGCTACTCCTTGCTCAACGAAATGGACTCAACACCGCATATTAAACGCCTAAGAATGTACCTGACTAGTAAGTATCTTAAAACCTATGGATTGCTATGTCTCCGAAAGAGAATCAAGCATGTGTACAGGGGCATAAACGCAGCAGTGATAGGATTGGAGAGGTTCGGTGAGCAAATGAAGACCCTTTGAAGTCATATTGCATGGTACCCATTCCACGGGTCTCAACTACTCCAGGTTTAAGGTATTCTTCCTTCAGCTAAAACATGCATGTGGAACCCAGAGTATGATCAACCATGTGAACGGGAGACGTGTTCAAATATGTCTCAGTTTTCCTCCCCTGGTACTCGGGTGCAACATTCCAGACGCTTTACTAACACTCTCCCCACTTGGAGAGTCAGTCCCTTTAACCTCCTGTTTGGCCCAGTTTGCAATTTCTGCGGAAGATGAACAGGAATAGCGAGAACCAATGAGAGGCTAGCTGGAGGTGTCTGGACGGGCAAATTTAACTCTCATTTCCCACCAGGAAGAGGAATTAACCAAAGGCTCAGCGTGCCGTGCCGGAACCAGATTAGGGCCTGAAGCCATCCTGCGGTGTTGCGGCCAGGCTCACAAGAAAGCGAGTTGAAGAAAGGAGCTCAGGGGCACTGTAATTCACAAACCTGCAGAGTTATAAATGACAGCTATCGTCCAAAAATATACTGAAGTAAGGCTGCCAAGAGGACTTGAAAGCGGGGCAGAATTGCAGGAAACCGATTTCAGGAGGTAGACTGGAATTGCATTGAAAGCATAGGAAAAGAGGCAGAACGTCCACAATGATGCACTTGGCCAAAAAGGGCGTATGCGTTTTTTCCTGAATATATTCAGGAAAAAACGCATACGCCCTTTTTGGCCAACCAAGCAAGCTTGCAAAGGAAATCTGCACTACAATGAAGTCTCACTTCCCCCCGGTCAAAAGGGCCATCTGAAAAAAGTGTAAAATCCAGAAAGGCAGGACAGGCCATGGAGAACTGGGAGCCTTGTTATGCTGATGGGCGGGATGTAAATTGCCAACAGACACTCGGGAGAAGTGTATGGTGTTTCCTGAAACATCTAAAAAACAAAGCAACAGAGCCTAGGGCACTTCCACTTATGGTCCTATAGCTTAGGGAAATTAAAATCAAAAAGACACAGCCACCCCAAAGTTTGGGACGCCTCTGTTTACAAGAACCTCGTTTACAGTACAAGTTCAACTATCGCAGAAAGTGAAAAATGGATAAAGAAGTTGTGGTATTTACTTACAAAGCAATATCACTCAGCAATGAAATCTATGTCATCAGGCCCTTAGCAGCACAATGAGTGGATTCAGGTATGATGATTCTAACTGAAATAAGTCACACAGAAAAAGAAACATCATAAGATATCACTAATACATGGAATGTAAACTTGGCTACACAGGAACTGAATTACAGAACAGAACAGGGTCTCAAATTTAGAAAACCAACTTATGCTTGCTTAAGTGGAAAGGTGAGTTGGGGTGCTGCATAAAACCAGAGATTGAAATGAGCACAGATAAAGTTCCTTAAGCCAAATATGGAATAGACAAGAGCTACTCCTTGCTCAACGAAATGGACTCAACACC
>NW_022983268.1:0-69592 GCF_011762595.2 Tursiops truncatus | reverse complement strand
TACTGTTGGCAATTTACATCCCGCCCATCAGCATAACAAGGCTCCCAGTTCTCCATGGCCTGTCCTGCCTTTCTGGATTTTACACTTTTTTCAGATGGCCCTTTTGACCGGGGGGAAGTGAGACTTCATTGTAGTGCAGATTTCCTTTGCAAGCTTGCTTGGTTGGCCAAAAAGGGCGTATGCGTTTTTTCCTGAATATATTCAGGAAAAAACGCATACGCCCTTTTTGGCCAAGTGCATCATTGTGGACGTTCTGCCTCTTTTCCTATGCTTTCAATGCAATTCCAGTCTACCTCCTGAAATCGGTTTCCTGCAATTCTGCCCCGCTTTCAAGTCCTCTTGGCAGCCTTACTTCAGTATATTTTTGGACGATAGCTGTCATTTATAACTCTGCAGGTTTGTGAATTACAGTGCCCCTGAGCTCCTTTCTTCAACTCGCTTTCTTGTGAGCTGGCCGCAACACCGCAGGATGGCTTCAGGCCCTAATCTGGTTCCGGCACGGCACGCTGAGCCTTTGGTTATTTCCTCTTCCTGGTGGGAAATGAGAGTTAAATTTGCCCGTCCAGACACCTCCAGCTAGTCTCTCATTGGTTCTCGCTATTCCTGTTCATCTTCCGCAGAAATTGCAAACTGGGCCAAACAGGAGGTTAAAGGCGACTGACTCTCCAAGTGGGGAGAGTGTTAGTAAAGCGTCTGGAATGTTGCACCCGAGTACCAGGGGAGGAAAACTGAGACATATTTGAACACGTCTCCCGATCACATGGTTGATCATACTCTGGGTTCCACATGCATGTTTTAGCTGAAGGAAGAATACCTTAAACCTGGAGAGTTGAGACCCGTGGAATGGGTACCATGCAATATGACTTCAAAGGGTCTTCATTTGCTCACCGAACCTCTCCAATCCTATCACTGCTGCGTTTATGCCCCTGTACACATGCTTGATTCTCTTTCGGAGACATAGCAATCCATAGGTTTTAAGATACTTACTAGTCAGGTACATTCTTAGGCGTTTAATATGCGGTGTTGAGTCCATTTCGTTGAGCAAGGAGTAGCTCTTGTCTATTCCATATTTGGCTTAAGGAACTTTATCTGTGCTCATTTCAATCTCTGGTTTTATGCAGCACCCCAACTCACCTTTCCCCTTAAGCAAGCATAAGTTGGTTTTCTAAATTTGAGACCCTGTTCTGTTCTGTAATTCAGTTCCTGTGTAGCCAAGTTTACATTCCGTGTATTACTGATATCTTATGATGTTTCTTTTTCTGTGTGACTTATTTCAGTTAGAATCATCGTACCTGAATCCACTCATTATGCTGCTAAGGGCCTGATGACATAGATTTCATTGCTGAGTGATATTGATTTGTAAGTAAATACCACAACTTCTTTATCCATTTTTCACTTTCTGCGATGTTGAACTTGTACTGTAAACGAGGTTCTTGTAAACAGAGGCGTCCCAAACATTGGGGTGGCTGTGTCTTTTTGATTTTAATTTCCCTAAGCTATAGGACCATAAGTGGAAGTGCCCTAGGCTCTGTTGCTTTGTTTTTTAGATGTTTCAGGAAACACCATACACTTCTCCCGAGTGTCTGTTGGCAATTTACATCCCGCCCATCAGCATAACAAGGCTCCCAGTTCTCCATGGCCTGTCCTGCCTTTCTGGATTTTACACTTTTTTCAGATGGCCCTTTTGACCGGGGGGAAGTGAGACTTCATTGTAGTGCAGATTTCCTTTGCAAGCTTGCTTGGTTGGCCAAAAAGGGCGTATGCGTTTTTTCCTGAATATATTCAGGAAAAAACGCATACGCCCTTTTTGGCCAAGTGCATCATTGTGGACGTTCTGCCTCTTTTCCTATGCTTTCAATGCAATTCCAGTCTACCTCCTGAAATCGGTTTCCTGCAATTCTGCCCCGCTTTCAAGTCCTCTTGGCAGCCTTACTTCAGTCTATTTTTGGACGATAGCTGTCATTTATAACTCTGCAGGTTTGTGAATTACAGTGCCCCTGAGCTCCTTTCTTCAACTCGCTTTCTTGTGACCTGGCCGCAACACCGCAGGATGGCTTCAGGCCCTAATCTGGTTCCGGCACGGCACGCTGAGCCTTTGGTTAATTCCTCTTCCTGGTGGGAAATGAGAGTTAAATTTGCCCGTCCAGACACCTCCAGCTAGTCTCTCATTGGTTCTCGCTATTCCTGTTCATCTTCCGCAGAAATTGCAAACTGGGCCAAACAGGAGGTTAAAGGGACTGACTCTCCAAGTCGGGAGAGTGTTAGTAAAGCGTCTGGAATGTTGCACCCGAGTACCAGGGGAGGAAAACTGAGACATATTTGAACACGTCTCCCGATCACATGGTTGATCATACTCTGGGTTCCACATGCATGTTTTAGCTGAAGGAAGAATACCTTAAACCTGGAGTAGTTGAGAACCCGTGGAATGGGTACCATGCAATATGACTTCAAAGGGTCTTCATTTGCTCACCGAACCTCTCCAATCCTATCACTGCTGCGTTTATGCCCCTGTACACATGCTTGATTCTCTTTCGGAGACATAGCAATCCATAGGTTTTAAGATACTTACTAGTCAGGTACATTCTTAGGCGTTTAATATGCGGTGTTGAGTCCATTTCGTTGAGCAAGGAGTAGCTCTTGTCTATTCCATATTTGGCTTAAGGAACTTTATCTGTGCTCATTTCAATCTCTGGTTTTATGCAGCACCCCAACTCACCTTTCCCCTTAAGCAAGCATAAGTTGGTTTTCTAAATTTGAGACCCTGTTCTGTTCTGTAATTCAGTTCCTGTGTAGCCAAGTTTACATTCCGTGTATTACTGATATCTTATGATGTTTCTTTTTCTGTGTGACTTATTTCAGTTAGAATCATCATACCTGAATCCACTCATTGTGCTGCTAAGGGCCTGATGACATAGATTTCATTGCTGAGTGATATTGCTTTGTAAGTAAATACCACAACTTCTTTATCCATTTTTCACTTTCTGCGATGTTGAACTTGTACTGTAAACGAGGTTCTTGTAAACAGAGGCGTTCCAAACTTTGGGGTGGCTGTGTCTTTTTGATTTTAATTTCCCTAAGCTATAGGACCATAAGTGGAAGTGCCCTAGGCTCTGTTGCTTTGTTTTTTAGATGTTTCAGGAAACACCATACACTTCTCCCGAGTGTCTGTTGGCAATTTACATCCCGCCCATCAGCATAACAAGGCTCCCAGTTCTCCATGGCCTGTCCTGCCTTTCTGGATTTTACACTTTTTTCAGATGGCCCTTTTGACCGGGGGGAAGTGAGACTTCATTGTAGTGCAGATTTCCTTTGCAAGCTTGCTTGGTTGGCCAAAAAGGGCGTATGCGTTTTTTCCTGAATATATTCAGGAAAAAACGCATACGCCCTTTTTGGCCAAGTGCATCATTGTGGACGTTCTGCCTCTTTTCCTATGCTTTCAATGCAATTCCAGTCTACCTCCTGAAATCGGTTTCCTGCAATTCTGCCCCGCTTTCAAGTCCTCTTGGCAGCCTTACTTCAGTCTATTTTTGGACGATAGCTGTCATTTATAACTCTGCAGGTTTGTGAATTACAGTGCCCCTGAGCTCCTTTCTTCAACTCGCTTTCTTGTGAGCTGGCCGCAACACCGCAGGATGGCTTCAGGCCCTAATCTGGTTCCGGCACGGCACGCTGAGCCTTTGGTTAATTCCTCTTCCTGGTGGGAAATGAGAGTTAAATTTGCCCGTCCAGACACCTCCAGCTAGTCTCTCATTGGTTCTCGCTATTCCTGTTCATCTTCCGCAGAAATTGCAAACTGGGCCAAACAGGAGGTTAAAGGCGCTGACTCTCCAAGTGGGGAGAGTGTTAGTAAAGCGTCTGGAATGTTGCACCCGAGTACCAGGGGAGGAAAACTGAGACATATTTGAACACGTCTCCCGTTCACATGGTTGATCATACTCTGGGTTCCACATGCATGTTTTAGCTGAAGGAAGAATACCTTAAACCTGGAGAGTTGAGAACCGTGTAATGGGTACCATGCAATATGACTTCAAAGGGTCTTCATTTGCTCACCGAACCTCTCCAATCCTATCACTGCTGCGTTTATGCCCCTGTACACATGCTTGATTCTCTTTCGGAGACATAGCAATCCATAGGTTTTAAGATACTTACTAGTCAGGTACATTCTTAGGCGTTTAATATGCGGTGTTGAGTCCATTTCGTTGAGCAAGGAGTAGCTCTTGTCTATTCCATATTTGGCTTAAGGAACTTTATCTGTGCTCATTTCAATCTCTGGTTTTATGCAGCACCCCAACTCACCTTTCCCCTTAAGCAAGCATAAGTTGGTTTTCTAAATTTGAGACCCTGTTCTGTTCTGTAATTCAGTTCCTGTGTAGCCAAGTTTACATTCCGTGTATTAGCTGATATCTTATGATGTTTCTTTTTCTGTGTGACTTATTTCAGTTAGAATCATCATACCTGAATCCACTCATTGTGCTGCTAAGGGCCTGATGACATAGATTTCATTGCTGAGTGATATTGCTTTGTAAGTAAAGTACCACAACTTCTTTATCCATTTTTCACTTTCTGCGATGTTGAACTTGTACTGTAAACGAGGTTCTTGTAAACAGAGCCGTTCCAAACTTTGGGGTGGCTGTGTCTTTTTGATTTTAATTTCCCTAAGCTATAGGACCATAAGTGGAAGTGCCCTAGGCTCTGTTGCTTTGTTTTTTAGATGTTTCAGGAAACACCATACACTTCTCCCGAGTGTCTGTTGGCAATTTACATCCCGCCCATCAGCATAACAAGGCTCCCAGTTCTCCATGGCCTGTCCTGCCTTTCTGGATTTTACACTTTTTTCAGATGGCCCTTTTGACCGGGGGGAAGTGAGACTTCATTGTAGTGCAGATTTCCTTTGCAAGCTTGCTTGGTTGGCCAAAAAGGGCGTATGCGTTTTTTCCTGAATATATTCAGGAAAAAACGCATACGCCCTTTTTGGCCAAGTGCATCATTGTGGACGTTCTGCCTCTTTTCCTATGCTTTCAATGCAATTCCAGTCTACCTCCTGAAATCGGTTTCCTGCAATTCTGCCCCGCTTTCAAGTCCTCTTGGCAGCCTTACTTCAGTCTATTTTTGGACGATAGCTGTCATTTATAACTCTGCAGGTTTGTGAATTACAGTGCCCCTGAGCTCCTTTCTTCAACTCGCTTTCTTTTGAGCTGGCCGCAACACCGCAGGATGGCTTCAGGCCCTAATCTGGTTCCGGCACGGCACGCTGAGCCTTTGGTTAATTCCTCTTCCTGGTGGGAAATGAGAGTTAAATTTGCCCGTCCAGACACCTCCAGCTAGTCTCTCATTGGTTCTCGCTATTCCTGTTCATCTTCCGCAGAAATTGCAAACTGGGCCAAACAGGAGGTTAAAGGCGCTGACCCTCCAAGTGGGGAGAGTGTTAGTAAAGCGTCTGGAATGTTGCACCCGAGTACCAGGGGAGGAAAACTGAGACATATTTGAACACGTCTCCCATTCACATGGTTGATCATACTCTGGGTTCCACATGCATGTTTTAGCTGAAGGAAGAATACCTTAAACCTGGAGAGTTGAGACCCGTGTAATGGGTACCATGCAATATGACTTCAAAGGGTCTTCATTTGCTCACCGAACCTCTCCAATCCTATCACTGCTGCGTTTATGCCCCTGTACACATGCTTGATTCTCTTTCGGAGACATAGCAATCCATAGGTTTTAAGATACTTACTAGTCAGGTACATTCTTAGGCGTTTAATATGCGGTGTTGAGTCCATTTCGTTGAGCAAGGAGTAGCTCTTGTCTATTCCATATTTGGCTTAAGGAACTTTATCTGTGCTCATTTCAATCTCTGGTTTTATGCAGCACCCCAACTCACCTTTCCCCTTAAGCAAGCATAAGTTGGTTTTCTAAATTTGAGACCCTGTTCTGTTCTGTAATTCAGTTCCTGTGTAGCCAAGTTTACATTCCGTGTATTACTGATATCTTATGATGTTTCTTTTTCTGTGTGACTTATTTCAGTTAGAATCATCATACCTGAATCCACTCATTGTGATGCTAAGGGCCTGATGACATAGATTTCATTGCTGAGTGATATTGCTTTGTAAGTAAGTACCACAACTTCTTTATCCATTTTTCACTTTCTGCGATGTTGAACTTGTACTGTAAACGAGGTTCTTGTAAACAGAGGCGTTCCAAACTTTGGGGTGGCTGTGTCTTTTTGATTTTAATTTCCCTAAGCTATAGGACCATAAGTGGAAGTGCCCTAGGCTCTGTTGCTTTGTTTTTTAGATGTTTCAGGAAACACCATACACTTCTCCCGAGTGTCTGTTGGCAATTTACATCCCGCCCATCAGCATAACAAGGCTCCCAGTTCTCCATGGCCTGTCCTGCCTTTCTGGATTTTACACTTTTTTCAGATGGCCCTTTTGACCGGGGGGAAGTGAGACTTCATTGTAGTGCAGATTTCCTTTGCAAGCTTGCTTGGTTGGCCAAAAAGGGCGTATGCGTTTTTTCCTGAATATATTCAGGAAAAAACGCATACGCCCTTTTTGGCCAAGTGCATCATTGTGGACGTTCTGCCTCTTTTCCTATGCTTTCAATGCAATTCCAGTCTACCTCCTGAAATCGGTTTCCTGCAATTCTGCCCCGCTTTCAAGTCCTCTTGGCAGCCTTACTTCAGTCTATTTTTGGACGATAGCTGTCATTTATAACTCTGCAGGTTTGTGAATTACAGTGCCCCTGAGCTCCTTTCTTCAACTCGCTTTCTTTTGAGCTGGCCGCAACACCGCAGGATGGCTTCAGGCCCTAATCTGGTTCCGGCACGGCACGCTGAGCCTTTGGTTAATTCCTCTTCCTGGTGGGAAATGAGAGTTAAATTTGCCCGTCCAGACACCTCCAGCTAGTCTCTCATTGGTTCTCGCTATTCCTGTTCATCTTCCGCAGAAATTGCAAACTGGGCCAAACAGGAGGTTAAAGGGACTGACTCTCCAAGTGGGGAGAGTGTTAGTAAAGCGTCTGGAATGTTGCACCCGAGTACCAGGGGAGGAAAACTGAGACATATTTGAACACGTCTCCCATTCACATGGTTGATCATACTCTGGGTTCCACATGCATGTTTTAGCTGAAGGAAGAATACCTTAAACCTGGAGAGTTGAGACCCGTGGAATGGGTACCATGCAATATGACTTCAAAGGGTCTTCATTTGCTCACCGAACCTCTCCAATCCTATCACTGCTGCGTTTATGCCCCTGTACACATGCTTGATTCTCTTTCGGAGACATAGCAATCCATAGGTTTTAAGATACTTACTAGTCAGGTACATTCTTAGGCGTTTAATATGCGGTGTTGAGTCCATTTCGTTGAGCAAGGAGTAGCTCTTGTCTATTCCATATTTGGCTTAAGGAACTTTATCTGTGCTCATTTCAATCTCTGGTTTTATGCAGCACCCCAACTCACCTTTCCCCTTAAGCAAGCATAAGTTGGTTTTCTAAATTTGAGACCCTGTTCTGTTCTGTAATTCAGTTCCTGTGTAGCCAAGTTTACATTCCGTGTATTACTGATATCTTATGATGTTTCTTTTTCTGTGTGACTTATTTCAGTTAGAATCATCATACCTGAATCCACTCATTGTGCTGCTAAGGGCCTGATGACATAGATTTCATTGCTGAGTGATATTGCTTTGTAAGTAAATACCACAACTTCTTTATCCATTTTTCACTTTCTGCGATGTTGAACTTGTACTGTAAACGAGGTTCTTGTAAACAGAGGCGTCCCAAACTTTGGGGTGGCTGTGTCTTTTTGATTTTAATTTCCCTAAGCTATAGGACCATAAGTGGAAGTGCCCTAGGCTCTGTTGCTTTGTTTTTTAGATGTTTCAGGAAACACCATACACTTCTCCCGAGTGTCTGTTGGCAATTTACATCCCGCCCATCAGCATAACAAGGCTCCCAGTTCTCCATGGCCTGTCCTGCCTTTCTGGATTTTACACTTTTTTCAGATGGCCCTTTTGACCGGGGGGAAGTGAGACTTCATTGTAGTGCAGATTTCCTTTGCAAGCTTGCTTGGTTGGCCAAAAAGGGCGTATGCGTTTTTTCCTGAATATATTCAGGAAAAAACGCATACGCCCTTTTTGGCCAAGTGCATCATTGTGGACGTTCTGCCTCTTTTCCTATGCTTTCAATGCAATTCCAGTCTACCTCCTGAAATCGGTTTCCTGCAATTCTGCCCCGCTTTCAAGTCCTCTTGGCAGCCTTACTTCAGTCTATTTTTGGACGATAGCTGTCATTTATAACTCTGCAGGTTTGTGAATTACAGTGCCCCTGAGCTCCTTTCTTCAACTCGCTTTCTTGTGAGCTGGCCGCAACACCGCAGGATGGCTTCAGGCCCTAATCTGGTTCCGGCACGGCACGCTGAGCCTTTGGTTAATTCCTCTTCCTGGTGGGAAATGAGAGTTAAATTTGCCCGTCCAGACACCTCCAGCTAGTCTCTCATTGGTTCTCGCTATTCCTGTTCATCTTCCGCAGAAATTGCAAACTGGGCCAAACAGGAGGTTAAAGGCGACTGACTCTCCAAGTGGGGAGAGTGTTAGTAAAGCGTCTGGAATGTTGCACCCGAGTACCAGGGGAGGAAAACTGAGACATATTTGAACACGTCTCCCGATTCACATGGTTGATCATACTCTGGGTTCCACATGCATGTTTTAGCTGAAGGAAGAATACCTTAAACCTGGAGTAGTTGAAGACCCGTGGAATGGGTACCATGCAATATGACTTCAAAGGGTCTTCATTTGCTCACCGAACCTCTCCAATCCTATCACTGCTGCGTTTATGCCCCTGTACACATGCTTGATTCTCTTTCGGAGACATAGCAATCCATAGGTTTTAAGATACTTACTAGTCAGGTACATTCTTAGGCGTTTAATATGCGGTGTTGAGTCCATTTCGTTGAGCAAGGAGTAGCTCTTGTCTATTCCATATTTGGCTTAAGGAACTTTATCTGTGCTCATTTCAATCTCTGGTTTTATGCAGCACCCCAACTCACCTTTCCCCTTAAGCAAGCATAAGTTGGTTTTCTAAATTTGAGACCCTGTTCTGTTCTGTAATTCAGTTCCTGTGTAGCCAAGTTTACATTCCGTGTATTACTGATATCTTATGATGTTTCTTTTTCTGTGTGACTTATTTCAGTTAGAATCATCAGTACCTGAATCCACTCATTAGTGCTGCTAAGGGCCTGATGACATAGATTTCATTGCTGAGTGATACTTGCATTGTAAGTAAGTACCACAACTTCTTTATCCATTTTTCACTTTCTGCGATGTTGAACTTGTACTGTAAACGAGGTTCTTGTAAACAGAGGCGTCCCAAACTTTGGGGTGGCTGTGTCTTTTTGATTTTAATTTCCCTAAGCTATAGGACCATAAGTGGAAGTGCCCTAGGCTCTGTTGCTTTGTTTTTTAGATGTTTCAGGAAACACCATACACTTCTCCCGAGTGTCTGTTGGCAATTTACATCCCGCCCATCAGCATAACAAGGCTCCCAGTTCTCCATGGCCTGTCCTGCCTTTCTGGATTTTACACTTTTTTCAGATGGCCCTTTTGACCGGGGGGAAGTGAGACTTCATTGTAGTGCAGATTTCCTTTGCAAGCTTGCTTGGTTGGCCAAAAAGGGCGTATGCGTTTTTTCCTGAATATATTCAGGAAAAAACGCATACGCCCTTTTTGGCCAAGTGCATCATTGTGGACGTTCTGCCTCTTTTCCTATGCTTTCAATGCAATTACAGTCTACCTCCTGAAATCGGTTTCCTGCAATTCTGCCCCGCTTTCAAGTCCTCTTGGCAGCCTTACTTCAGTCTATTTTTGGACGATAGCTGTCATTTATAACTCTGCAGGTTTGTGAATTACAGTGCCCCTGAGCTCCTTTCTTCAACTCGCTTTCTTGTGAGCTGGCCGCAACACCGCAGGATGGCTTCAGGCCCTAATCTGGTTCCGGCACGGCACGCTGAGCCTTTGGTTAATTCCTCTTCCTGGTGGGAAATGAGAGTTAAATTTGCCCGTCCAGACACCTCCAGCTAGTCTCTCATTGGTTCTCGCTATTCCTGTTCATCTTCCGCAGAAATTGCAAACTGGGCCAAACAGGAGGTTAAAGGCGACTGACTCTCCAAGTGGGGAGAGTGTTAGTAAAGCGTCTGGAATGTTGCACCCGAGTACCAGGGGAGGAAAACTGAGACATATTTGAACACGTCTCCCGATCACATGGTTGATCATACTCTAGGTTCCACATGCATGTTTTAGCTGAAGGAAGAATACCTTAAACCTGGGTAGTTGAAACCCGTGGAATGGGTACCATGCAATATGACTTCAAAGGGTCTTCATTTGCTCACCGAACCTCTCCAATCCTATCACTGCTGCGTTTATGCCCCTGTACACATGCTTGATTCTCTTTCGGAGACATAGCAATCCATAGGTTTTAAGATACTTACTAGTCAGGTACATTCTTAGGCGTTTAATATGCGGTGTTGAGTCCATTTCGTTGAGCAAGGAGTAGCTCTTGTCTATTCCATATTTGGCTTAAGGAACTTTATCTGTGCTCATTTCAATCTCTGGTTTTATGCAGCACCCCAACTCACCTTTCCCCTTAAGCAAGCATAAGTTGGTTTTCTAAATTTGAGACCCTGTTCTGTTCTGTAATTCAGTTCCTGTGTAGCCAAGTTTACATTCCGTGTATTACTGATATCTTATGATGTTTCTTTTTCTGTGTGACTTATTTCAGTTAGAATCATCATACCTGAATCCACTCATTGTGCTGCTAAGGGCCTGATGACACAGATTTCATTGCTGAGTGATATTGCTTTGTAAGTAAATACCACAACTTCTTTATCCATTTTTCACTTTCTGCGATGTTGAACTTGTACTGTAAACGAGGTTCTTGTAAACAGAGCCGTTCCAAACTTTGGGTGGCTGTGTCTTTTTGATTTTAATTTCCCTAAGCTATAGGACCATAAGTGGAAGTGCCCTAGGTTCTGTTGCTTTGTTTTTTAGATGTTTCAGGAAACACCATACACTTCTCCCGAGTGGTTGTTGGCAATTTACATCCCGCCCATCAGCATAACAAGGCTCCCAGTTCTCCATGGCCTGTCCTGCCTTTCTGGATTTTACACTTTTTTCAGATGGCCCTTTTGACCGGGGGGAAGTGGGACTTCATTGTAGTGCAGATTTCCTTTGCAAGCTTGCTTGGTTGGCCAAAAAGGGCGTATGCGTTTTTTCCTGAATATATTCAGGAAAAACGCATACGCCCTTTTTGGCCAAGTGCATCATTGTGGACGTTCTGCCTCTTTTCCTATGCTTTCAATGCAATTCCAGTCTACCTCCTGAAATCGGTTTCCTGCAATTCTGCCCCGCTTTCAAGTCCTCTTGGCAGCCTTACTTCAGTCTATTTTTGGACGATAGCTGTCATTTATAACTCTGCAGGTTTGTGAATTACAGTGCCCCTGAGCTCCTTTCTTCAACTCGCTTTCTTGTTGAGCTGGCCGCAACACCGCAGGATGGCTTCAGGCCCTAATCTGGTTCCGGTACGGCACGCTGAGCCTTTGGTTATTTCCTCTTCCTGGTGGGAAATGAGAGTTAAATTTGCCCGTCCAGACACCTCCAGCTAGCCTCTCATTGGTTCTCGCTATTCCTGTTCATCTTCCGCAGAAATTGCAAACTGGGCCAAACAGGAGGTTAAAGGCGCTGACTCTCCAAGTGGGGAGAGTGTTAGTAAAGCGTCTGGAATGTTGCACCCGAGTACCAGGGGAGGAAAACTGAGACATATTTGAACACGTATCCCGATCACATGGTTGATCATACTCTGGGTTCCACATGCATGTTTTAGCTGAAGGAAGAATACCTTAAACCTGGGTAGTTGAAGACCCGTGAATGGGTACCATGCAATATGACTTCAAAGGGTCTTCATTTGCTCACCGAACCTCTCCAATCCTATCACTGCTGCGTTTATGCCCCTGTACACATGCTTGATTCTCTTTCGGAGACATAGCAATCTATAGGTTTTAAGATACTTACTAGTCAGGTACATTCTTAGGCGTTTAATATGCGGTGTTGAGTCCATTTCGTTGAGCAAGGAGTAGCTCTTGTCTATTCCATATTTTTCCTTAAGGAACTTTATCTGTGCTCATTTCAATCTCTGGTTTTATGCAGCACCCCAACTCACCTTTACCCTTAAGCAAGCATAAGTTGGTTTTCTAAATTTGAGACCCTGTTCTGTTCTGTAATTCAGTTCCTGTGTAGCCAAGTTTACATTCCGTGTATTACTGATATCTTATGATGTTTCTTTTTCTGTGTGACTTATTTCAGTTAGAATCATCATACCTGAATCCACTCATTGTGCTGCTAAGGGCCTGATGACACAGATTTCATTGCTGAGTGATATTGCTTTGTAAGTAAATACCACAACTTCTTTATCCATTTTTCACTTTCTGCGATGTTGAACTTGTACTGTAAACGAGGTTCTTGTAAACAGAGCCGTTCCAAACTTTGGGGTGGCTGTGTCTTTTTGATTTTAATTTCCCTAAGCTATAGGACCATAAGTGGAAGTGCCCTAGGCTCTGTTGCTTTGTTTTTTAGATGTTTCAGGAAACACCATACACTTCTCCCGAGTGTCTGTTGGCAATTTACATCCCGCCCATCAGCATAACAAGGCTCCCAGTTCTCCATGGCCTGTCCTGCCTTTCTGGATTTTACACTTTTTCAGATGGCCCTTTTGACCGGGGGGAAGTGAGACTTCATTGTAGTGCAGATTTCCTTTGCAAGCTTGCTTGGTTGGCCAAAAAGGGCGTATGCGTTTTTTCCTGAATATATTCAGGAAAAAACGCATACGCCCTTTTTGGCCAAGTGCATCATTGTGGACGTTCTGCCTCTTTTCCTATGCTTTCAATGCAATTCCAGTCTACCTCCTGAAATCGGTTTCCTGCAATTCTGCCCCGCTTTCAAGTCCTCTTGGCAGCCTTACTTCAGTATATTTTTGGACGATAGCTGTCATTTTATAACTCTGCAGGTTTGTGAATTACAGTGCCCCTGAGCTCCTTTCTTCAACTCGCTTTCTTGTGAGCTGGCCGCAACACCGCAGGATGGCTTCAGGCCCTAATCTGGTTCCGGCACGGCACGCTGAGCCTTTGGTTAATTCCTCTTCCTGGTGGGAAATGAGAGTTAAATTTGCCCGTCCAGACACCTCCAGCTAGCCTCTCATTGGTTCTCGCTATTCCTGTTCATCTTCCGCAGAAATTGCAAACTGGGCCAAACAGGAGGTTAAAGGGACTGACTCTCCAAGTGGGGAGAGTGTTAGTAAAGCGTCTGGAATGTTGCACCCGAGTACCAGGGTACGAAAACTGAGACATATTTGAACACGTCTCCCGATCACATGGTTGATCATACTCTAGGTTCCACATGCATGTTTTAGCTGAAGGAAGAATACCTTAAACCTGGAGAGTTAAGACCCGTGTAATGGGTACCATGCAATATGACTTCAAAGGGTCTTCATTTGCTCACCGAACCTCTCCAATCCTATCACTGCTGCGTTTTTGCCCCTGTACACATGCTTGATTCTCTTTCGGAGACATAGCAATCCATAGGTTTTAAGATACTTACTAGTCAGGTACATTCTTAGGCGTTTAATATGGGGTGTTGAGTCCATTTCGTTGAGCAAGGAGTAGCTCTTGTCTATTCCATATTTGGCTTAAGGAACTTTATCTGTGCTCATTTCAATCTCTGGTTTTATGCAGCACCCCAACTCACCTTTCCCCCTTAAGCAAGCATAAGTTGGTTTTCTAAATTTGAGACCCTGTTCTGTTCTGTAATTCAGTTCCTGTGTAGCCAAGTTTACATTCCGTGTATTACTGATATCTTATGATGTTTCTTTTTCTGTGTGACTTATTTCAGTTAGAATCATCATACCTGAATCCACTCATTGTGCTGCTAAGGGCCTGATGACACAGATTTCATTGCTGAGTGATATTGCTTTGTAAGTAAATACCACAACTTCTTTATCCATTTTTCACTTTCTGCGATGTTGAACTTGTACTGTAAACGAGGTTCTTGTAAACAGAGGCGTCCCAAACTTTGGGGTGGCTGTGTCTTTTTGATTTTAATTTCCCTAAGCTATAGGACCATAAGTGGAAGTGCCCTAGGCTCTGTTGCTTTGTTTTTTAGATGTTTCAGGAAACACCATACACTTCTCCGAGTGTCTGTTGGCAATTTACATCCCGCCCATCAGCATAACAAGGCTCCCAGTTCTCCATGGCCTGTCCTGCCTTCTGGATTTTACACTTTTTTCAGATGGGCCCTTTTGACCGGGGGGAAGTGAGACTTCATTGTAGTGCAGATTTCCTTTGCAAGCTTGCTTGGTTGGCCAAAAAGGGCGTATGCGTTTTTTCCTGAATATATTCAGGAAAAAACGCATACGCCCTTTTTGGCCAAGTGCATCATTGTGGACGTTCTGCCTCTTTTCCTATGCTTTCAATGCAATTCCAGTCTACCTCCTGAAATCGGTTTCCTGCAATTCTGCCCCGCTTTCAAGTCCTCTTGGCAGCCTTACTTCAGTCTATTTTTGGACGATAGCTGTCATTTATAACTCTGCAGGTTTGTGAATTACAGTGCCCCTGAGCTCCTTTCTTCAACTCGCTTTCTTGTGAGCTGGCCGCAACACCGCAGGATGGCTTCAGGCCCTAATCTGGTTCCGGCACGGCACGCTGAGCCTTTGGTTATTTCCTCTTCCTGGTGGGAAATGAGAGTTAAATTTGCCCGTCCAGACACCTCCAGCTAGTCTCTCATTGGTTCTCGCTATTCCTGTTCATCTTCCGCAGAAATTGCAAACTGGGCCAAACAGGAGGTTAAAGGCGCTGACTCTCCAAGTGGGGAGAGTGTTAGTAAAGCGTCTGGAATGTTGCACCCGAGTACCAGGGTACGAAAACTGAGACATATTTGAACACGTCTCCCGATCACATGGTTGATCATACTCTAGGTTCCACATGCATGTTTTAGCTGAAGGAAGAATACCTTAAACCTGGAGTAGTTGAAACCCGTGGAATGGGTACCATGCAATATGACTTCAAAGGGTCTTCATTTGCTCACCGAACCTCTCCAATCCTATCACTGCTGCGTTTATGCCCCTGTACACATGCTTGATTCTCTTTCGGAGACATAGCAATCCATAGGTTTTAAGATACTTACTAGTCAGGTACATTCTTAGGCGTTTAATATGCGGTGTTGAGTCCATTTCGTTGAGCAAGGAGTAGCTCTTGTCTATTCCATATTTGGCTTAAGGAACTTTATCTGTGCTCATTTCAATCTCTGGTTTTATGCAGCACCCCAACTCACCTTTACCCTTAAGCAAGCATAAGTTGGTTTTCTAAATTTGAGACCCTGTTCTGTTTTGTAATTCAGTTCCTGTGTAGCCAAGTTTACATTCCGTGTATTACTGATATCTTATGATGTTTCTTTTTCTGTGTGACTTATTTCAGTTAGAATCATCATACCTGAATCCACTCATTGTGCTGCTAAGGGCCTGATGACATAGATTTCATTGCTGAGTGATACTTGCTTTGTACGTAAATACCACAACTTCTTTATCCATTTTTTCACTTTCTCTGATGTTGAACTTGTACTGTAAACGAGGTTCTTGTAAACAGAGGCGTCCCAAACTTTGGGGTGGCTGTGTCTTTTTGATTTTAATTTCCCTAAGCTATAGGACCATAAGTGGAAGTGCCCTAGGCTCTGTTGCTTTGTTTTTTAGATGTTTCAGGAAACACCATACACTTCTCCCGAGTGTCGGTTGGCAATTTACATCCCGCCCATCAGCATAACAAGGCTCCCAGTTCTCCATGGCCTGTCCTGCCTTTCTGGATTTTACACTTTTTTCAGATGGCCCTTTTGACCGGGGGGAAGTGAGACTTCATTGTAGTGCAGATTTCCTTTGCAAGCTTGCTTGGTTGGCCAAAAAGGGCGTATGCGTTTTTTCCTGAATATATTCAGGAAAAAACGCATACGCCCTTTTTGGCCAAGTGCATCATTGTGGACGTTCTGCCTCTTTTCCTATGCTTTCAATGCAATTCCAGTCTACCTCCTGAAATCGGTTTCCTGCAATTCTGCCCCGCTTTCAAGTCCTCTTGGCAGCCTTACTTCAGTCTATTTTTGGACGATAGCTGTCATTTATAACTCTGCAGGTTTGTGAATTACAGTGCCCCTGAGCTCCTTTCTTCAACTCGCTTTCTTGTGACCTGGCCGCAACACCGCAGGATGGCTTCAGGCCCTAATCTGGTTCCGGCACGGCACGCTGAGCCTTTGGTTATTTCCTCTTCCTGGTGGGAAATGAGAGTTAAATTTGCCCGTCCAGACACCTCCAGCTAGTCTCTCATTGGTTCTCGCTATTCCTGTTCATCTTCCGCAGAAATTGCAAACTGGGCCAAACAGGAGGTTAAAGGGACTGACTCTCCAAGTCGGGAGAGTGTTAGTAAAGCGTCTGGAATGTTGCACCCGAGTACCAGGGGAGGAAAACTGAGACATATTTGAACACGTCTCCCGATCACATGGTTGATCATACTCTAGTTTCCACATGCATGTTTTAGCTGAAGGAAGAATACCTTAAACCTGTGTAGTTGAAACCCGTGGAATGGGTACCATGCAATATGACTTCAAAGGGTCTTCATTTGCTCACCGAACCTCTCCAATCCTATCACTGCTGCGTTTATGCCCCTGTACACATGCTTGATTCTCTTTCGGAGACATAGCAATCCATAGGTTTTAAGATACTTACTAGTCAGGTACATTCTTAGGCGTTTAATATGCGGTGTTGAGTCCATTTCGTTGAGCAAGGAGTAGCTCTTGTCTATTCCATATTTGGCTTAAGGAACTTTATCTGTGCTCATTTCAATCTCTGGTTTTATGCAGCACCCCAACTCACCTTTCCCCTTAAGCAAGCATAGTTGGTTTTCTAAATTTGAGACCCTGTTCTGTTCTGTAATTCAGTTCCTGTGTAGCCAAGTTTACATTCCGTGTATTACTGATATCTTATGATGTTTCTTTTTCTGTGTGACTTATTTCAGTTAGAATCATTCGTACCTGAATCCACTCATTATGCTGCTACGGGCCTGATGACATAGATTTCATTGCTGAGTGATACTGCATTGTACGTAAGTACCACAAGTTCTTTATCCATTTTTCACTTTCTGTGATATTGAACTTGTACTGTAAACGAGGTTCTTGTAAACAGAGGCGTCCCAAACTTTGGGGTGGCTGTGTCTTTTTGATTTTAATTTCCCTAAGCTATAGGACCATAAGTGGAAGTGCCCTAGGCTCTGTTGCTTTGTTTTTTAGATGTTTCAGGAAACACCATACACTTCTCCCGAGTGTCTGTTGGCAATTTACATCCCGCCCATCAGCATAACAAGGCTCCCAGTTCTCCATGGCCTGTCCTGCCTTTCTGGATTTTACACTTTTTTCAGATGGCCCTTTTGACCGGGGGGAAGTGAGACTTCATTGTAGTGCAGATTTCCTTTGCAAGCTTGCTTGGTTGGCCAAAAAGGGCGTATGCGTTTTTTCCTGAATATATTCAGGAAAAAACGCATACGCCCTTTTTGGCCAAGTGCATCATTGTGGACGTTCTGCCTCTTTTCCTATGCTTTCAATGCAATTCCAGTCTACCTCCTGAAATCGGTTTCCTGCAATTCTGCCCCGCTTTCAAGTCCTCTTGGCAGCCTTACTTCAGTCTATTTTTGGACGATAGCTGTCATTTATAACTCTGCAGGTTTGTGAATTACAGTGCCCCTGAGCTCCTTTCTTCAACTCGCTTTCTTGTGAGCTGGCCGCAACACCGCAGGATGGCTTCAGGCCCTAATCTGGTTCCGGCACGGCACGCTGAGCCTTTGGTTAATTCCTCTTCCTGGTGGAAATGAGAGTTAAATTTGCCCGTCCAGACACCTCCAGCTAGTCTCTCATTGGTTCTCGCTATTCCTGTTCATCTTCCGCAGAAATTGCAAACTGGGCCAAACAGGAGGTTAAAGGCGCTGACTCTCCAAGTGGGAGATTGTTAGTAAAGCGTCTGGAATGTTGCACCCGAGTACCAGGGGAGGAAAACTGAGACATATTTGAACACGTCTCCCGATCACATGGTTGATCATACTCTGGGTTCCACATGCATGTTTTAGCTGAAGGAAGAATACCTTAAACCTGGAGTAGTTGAGAACCCGTGGAATGGGTACCATGCAATATGACTTCAAAGGGTCTTCATTTGCTCACCGAACCTCTCCAATCCTATCACTGCTGCGTTTATGCCCCTGTACACATGCTTGATTCTCTTTCGGAGACATAGCAATCCATAGGTTTTAAGATACTTACTAGTCAGGTACATTCTTAGGCGTTTTAATATGCGGTGTTGAGTCCATTTCGTTGAGCAAGGAGTAGCTCTTGTCTATTCCATATTTGGCTTAAGGAACTTTATCTGTGCTCATTTCAATCTCTGGTTTTATGCAGCACCCCAACTCACCTTTACCCTTAAGCAAGCATAAGTTGGTTTTCTAAATTTGAGACCCTGTTCTGTTCTGTAATTCAGTTCCTGTGTAGCCAAGTTTACATTCCGTGTATTACTGATATCTTATGATGTTTCTTTTTCTGTGTGACTTATTTCAGTTAGAATCATCATACCTGAATCCACTCATTGTGCTGCTAAGGGCCTGATGACATAGATTTCATTGCTGAGTGATATTGCTTTGTAAGTAAATACCACAACTTCTTTATCCATTTTTCACTTTCTGCGATGTTGAACTTGTACTGTAAACGAGGTTCTTGTAAACAGAGCCGTTTCAAACTTTGGGGTGGCTGTGTCTTTTTGATTTTAATTTCCCTAAGCTATAGGACCATAAGTGGAAGTGCCCTAGGCTCTGTTGCTTTGTTTTTTAGATGTTTCAGGAAACACCATACACTTCTCCAGAGTGGCTGTTGGCAATTTACATCCCGCCCATCAGCATAACAAGGCTCCCAGTTCTCCATGGCCTGTCCTGCCTTTATGGATTTTACACTTTTTTCAGATGGCCCTTTTGACCAGGTGGAAGTGAGACTTCATTGTAGTGCAGATTTCCTTTGCAAGCTTGCTTGGTTGGCCAAAAAGTGCGTATGCGTTTTTTTCCTGAATATATTCAGGAAAAAACGCATACGCCCTTTTTGGCCAAGTGCATCATTGTCGAGTTTCTGACTCTCTTCATATGTTTTCAATGCAATTCCAGTCTACCTCCTGAAATCGGTTTCCTGCAATTCTGCCTTGCTTTCAATGCCTCTTCATAGCCTTACCTCAATATATTTTTTAAAAATAGTTGGCCTTTATAACTCTGCAGGTTTTTGAATTGCAGTGGCCCTTAGCTCCATTTTTAGCTCTTATTTTTGTGGTCTTGCCCCGTAACCACAGGATTCCTTGAAGCCCTATTTTTCTTCTGGGGCACCTTGCTGTGCCTTTGGTTAATTCTTCTTACTGATGTGATATTAGAGTGACATGTGCCCATTGAAACCGCTACAGCTAGTTTCTCACTGGTTCCCCCTATTCCCATTCATCCTCTGCACTAACTGCAGACTGTGCGATACCAGAACTTAAAGGCATTGACTCCATGTGGGGATGTTGTTAGTAAAGCGGCTGGAATGTCGATCCGGAGCCCCAGGAGAGGAAAAATGAGGTGCGTTTTAGAAACCTTTCCCGATCATATGGTATACCAGTCGCTGGGTTTCCCAAGCATGGTTTAGCTGTAGGAAGATTCCCTTCAACCTGGAGTGTTGGGACCCTTGGACTGAGTAGCATGAAGTATTGCATTAAACTTTCGGCAGTTGCTCACCAAAGCTCACCAATCCTGTCAGCCCCAAGTGTCCAGCCTTATGTCTTATCCAGCTGTGGGTTTATATGTGGTCAATCCAGGTTGCATCACAGCCCCTGAGCGAATTTTGTAAGAATTTTTCTCTCTTTCATTGTTTCAGCGTTTTGTTTTTAAAATTTATTTCTATAATGGGGTTTAGCTCATTTTCACTGCTGTGTTTGTGCCGCTCTGCACACACTTGATTCCCTTATGGAGATATATCAATACATGGGTTTTAAGATTCTTATTCCTCAGATATATTTCTCTGCGGTGTATAGGGTGTGTTGAGGCCAGTTCATTGAGCAAGGTGTAGATCTTGTCTAATACCTATTTGGTTTATTGAACGGTATCTGTGCTAATTTCAAACTCTGGTTTTATGCATCACCCCACCTCTCCTTTCCCCTTAAGCTGACATAAGTGTGTTTTCTAAATGTGAGACACTGTTCTGTTCTGTAATTCATTTCTTGTGCAGCCATATTTACCCTCCCTCTATAAGTGATATCTTATGATATGTTTCTTTTTCTGTTTGACTTATTTCAAGTAGTATTATCGGACCTAAATCCACTCTTTATCCTTCTACTAGCCTTATTACATTGATTTCATGGTGAAGAGATATTCCATTGTACATAAGTACCACATCTTCTTTATCCATTGTTCTCTTTCCTGGGATATTTAAGGTGTACTGAAGTTGAGGTTCTTGTAAACAGAGTAGCCCTAAACTGTGGTGTGCTTGTGTCTTGTTGATTTTAGACTTCCCTAGATATACTCCCATGATTGGAAGTGTCCTATGCTCTGTAGCTCTGTTTTTTAGATGATTTAGGAACCACCATACACTTCTCCAGAGTGGCTCTCGGCAGTTCACACACTGCCCATCAGCGTATAAAGGCTCCCTGTTCTCCATGGCCTGTCCTGCATTTCTGGTTTTTACAATTTTTTAGGATGGCCCTTTTGACCGGTGGGAAGTGAGACTTCTTTGTTGTGCACATTTGCATTGCTTGCTTGCTTCGTTGCCCATAAAGTGCGTATGCGTTTTTTCCTGGATATAATCAGGAAAAAACGCATACGCCCTTTTGGGCCAACTGCATCATTGTCGAAATTCTGCCGCTTTTCATGTGCGTTAAAGACGAGTCCAATCTATCTCTTGAAATCTGTTTCTTGCAATTCTGTCTTGCATTCAGATCCTCTTCTTTGCCTTACCTCAACATATTTTTGGACGTTAGTTTTCATTTATAACTCTGCAGGTTTGTGAATTGCAGTGACCCTGAGCTCCATTTTTTAAGTTGCTCTTTTGTGAGCTGGCCTCAAACCCGCAGGATTGCTTCAGGCCCTATTTTGGCTCCGGCGAGGCAGGCTGAGCCTTTCTTTAATTCTTATTCTTAATGGGAAATTAGAGTGATATGTGCCCGTCCAAACCCCTACAACTCTTCTCTCATTGGTTCCCCCTCTTCCCGTTCATCCTCCTCACAATTTGCAAAATGTGTGAAACAGAAGTTTAAATGTGCTGATTCTCCAAGTGGGGAGATTCTAAGTAGCGTGGCTGGAATGGTGAACAGGAGCACCAGGAGAGGATAAATGAGGTGCATTTTAGACACATCTCCCGATCACATGGTGTACAGTCCTCTGGGTTTTCCATGCATGTTTTAGCTGTAGGAAGATCCCTTGAACCTGCAGATTTGGGACCCATTCAATGGGTCCCAGGTAGTATTACTTTAAAGGGTGTGCATTTCCTCACCCAACCTCACATTTCTCTTAGCGCAAACAGTTTCCAGCCTTATGTCTCATCCTGCTGTGGGTCTAGATGTGTTCAATCCATGTTGCATCACCGTCCCTGAGGAAAAGTTGTAAGAGGTTTTCTCTGTCTCTCTGTCGTTTATTTTTTTCAATTTATTACTATATTGGTTACAGCTGATTTTCAAAGCTCTGTTTCTTGCTGCTGTACATCCACTTGATTCACGTACAGAGAGACATCAATAAATTCTTTTTCAGATTCTTACCAGTCGTATATATTCTTTTCCGGTGACTTGAGTGTGCTGAGTGCAGTTCTTTTAGCTACCGTGTAGGCCTTGTTGATTATCAGTTTGGTATTTGGAATGGTATCTTTGCTAATTTCAACCTCCTGGATGATGCCTCACCCCTCCCCACCTTTCCCGTTTAGCAGCCTTATGCGTGTTTTCTACATATTTGACTATGTTTTTGTTTTGTAATTTATTTCATGTGTAGCCATTTTGGATTCCACCTTTAAGTGATATCTTATGATATGTGTCTTTTTCTTTTTGAATTCTGTCACTTAGAATGATCATACGTAACTCCTCCGGAGTTGTTACAACTGGCCATATTTCATTGATTTCCAGGCTGAATAATATTCCACTCTACCTAAGTACCACATCTCTATCCATTTTTTCCCTCCAGAGACATTTAAGTTATATCCTAGTCGAGGATCTTTTAAACAGAGAGGGGGTAAACATTGGGGTGCCTGTGTCCTCTCGATTTTTGTTTTTCCCAAGATATACGCCCATGAGTGCAAGTGCCCTATGCTCTGTAGCTCATTTTTTAGATGCTTTAGTAAACACAATACACTTCTCCAGAATGGCCGTTGGCAATATACATTTCCACTATAAGTCTCACAGGGCTCCCTCTTCTCGTTGCCCTGTCCTGCATTTCTGTTGTTTACGCTTTATGAGGATGGCTCTTCTGACTGATGCGAAGTGATATCTTTTGTAGTATTGACTTCCAGTGCCCACCTGTTTGGTTGGCTAAAAAAGTGTATGCCCTTTTCTTGAATATATACAGAAAAGAACGCATACACCCTTTTTGGCCAACTGCAATGTTGGCAATGTTCAGCTCCTTTTCTTGTGCTTAATGGCGAGTCCTTTCTACCTCCTCAAATCCCTTTCCTGCCATTCTCCCTTGCTTACAAGTCCTTTTCTCTGACTTTCCTCAAGACATTTTTCAGTGATGGATATTTTCAACTCTGCAGTTTTGTGAATTTTACTGCCCCTGAGTTCCATTGTTCAACTCGTGTTTATGGGAACTGGCCACAAAGCAGCGGGATTTCCTCAAGCCCTATACTGTTTCCATGGGCAACCCTAGCCTTTGGTCAATTCGTCTTCCTGATTGGAAATTAGAGTGACATGTGCCTGTCTGAACACCTAGGACTTGTCTCTCATTGTTCCTCATCCTTCCGCTTCATCCTCTGGACAAATTCCAAACTGTACGCAACAGGATGTTGACAGTGCTGACATCTCCAAGTGGGGAGACTGTTAGTAAAGACGCTGGAGGGGTGAACCCGAGCACCAGGAGATGAGGAGATGAGATGCCTTTTCCAAACTCTTCCCGATCAGACGGTATACCATCCTCTGGGTGTGACAGACATGTTTTAGCAGTAGGAAGAGTCCCATTCATGTAAGGAGAACACCAGGGCTTTTTTCAAAATCAGTGTCTCCCCGAAACCCAAACTGGGGAAGTTTTTAAGCTACGGCTACACATATGTTCATTAAGGGCCTTGGGAAGTAGGCAGAGTCCAAACTTTAGATGATTGAAGTCTTCAGGGTCAGAAGCACTCACCACCAGCTTCCCTTAGGCTACACTTTAACTGTCATTGATAGATGATGTCAATAAAAATATCTATTCTTTTTCAGATTATTTCCCCTTATAGGTTATTGCAAAATGTTGAGTGTAGTTCCCTGTGCTATACAGTAGTTCCTTGTTGATGATCTATTTTATACATAGCAGTGTGTATGTGTTCATTCCAAACTGTTAATTTATCCCTCCTCCCACCTTTCCCCTTTGGTAATAATAAATTATAAGATTTTATACTTCTCAGAAATGGGGGAGCTGAAAGAGAGGTATCATTTTCAATGGAAAAGCATTTAAAACAAGATTGAAGGTTTAACCAAGATTATTAGATGTACATCCTTGGAAAGAAATCACTTCGTTTCTCTAATATTGACCTGACAAATAAGACAAACCTTTTCACTGAACTTGCTTATAAAAAGTGATGGAAATATCAAATGGAAGTGTTAAAACATCTTATTTTACCCGAGCCTTATACACTGTTCTATGTTAACTACAGTTTTGGCTCACACATCTGTTCATTGAGGTTACAATAGTCTCAATTTCTGTTACTGATCCTCCAGAGTGGACCCCAACAAGTGTCCCCCTGCCCAGTGTCATTGGGGCCAACAGATCGAGACTGAGTTTGGTTCACAAGCAAAGGAAACTTTATATTTTGATCAGAGAATGGAGAGGTGAGAGCATGCACTACCCCGTGGGCTGTGGGCTGGGCTGCTGTGTAGAGATCCTGTCAGAGTCAGTGGGAGGAGGGAGGCGGCGGAGCTCTCGAGGGCCGGGTTGGCTGTAGCTCAGGCTCTATATCGTGGAGTCTGCACTGGGCCCCAGGAGCTGAGGTGTCGACCCAGCCATTCTGCACTAGGAAATCTGGTCTGAAGTGCCGGGTGTGGAACCTCTGCATGCGGGACCCTAGGAGCACGTGAAATTAGACAAAGCACAAAGGATAAAAAGGTTAGACTTGACTTTATTGCCCAGATTCTATTTTTATCTCCCAGGGATTTTTAATGGGCTTTGCTGGGGACAAACCCCTCCTCTGCCTTTTGTCCCGTTCCTCATTCTTGGAGTGCTGAGGGTGCAGACCCTTCTTCTGTAACTGCTGAGTGCTGAGTTGGGAGCCCTCATACCCTGGGGCGAGGGTCAGAGCTTCTCCCCAGCAGCCTCCCGGTGACGTTGATTGTCCCCAGGACCCCTGCCTCCCTGCTCGTCCACCTGAGCACCAGCATTGGAAGTGTTATAGATTCTAATGACCTTTAAGGGTCCAGGAAAGAGATGTGCAGAGACGATGTGGGGGCCGGTTTCACCCCGCCCCACATTTGTTCGGCCACCTTAGGCTGACCGTCTCTGCCAGCCTAGATGCTCTGACCAGTAGTCTGCGCTTTCTTCAATTAGGCCCCTGAATTAACGTACAAACAGCACCAGGTGTCAGAGCCCTGCCCGCTCAACTCCCAGACAGTCCAGGGTCAGTGGTGATCAAGGACCATGATGGCTACTGAGTCAACAGCCTTTTGAAGTAAACAGGAGTCCAGCCGGTCTTATTGGCCACCATCATCACGGTGTCTGTAGGCTTTTCTATGGTGACAGTGTGGTATACTGTTCCCCCGCCAAGATTATTAGCTCCCCTCTGGGTGCAGTAAGTCCTGCAAGCAGTAGTCTACTCTTTTGGGACACACTCTTGTTGTTTTATGAGAGAAACTCCAGGTCAAGTGATGTTCACACGAGTCGTCATGGTGCCCTGTTGCCCCCGGTTATCTCTCTGGATGTTGGAGTTGGAGGGCCTCCTCACTCGAGGTCGGTGTGCCCACGGAGCGAACCCTGCAACTTCAGGGCATGGTTGGTGGTTAGGATCACCACGTGGGGTCCTTTTCCCTTAGGAGGGAGGTGGCCTTTTGGGCTGCTGATTTCCAGGTTTTTAGATACCGCCAGTATCTTGGCCAGATGTGGCAGTGGGCCAAGCCCCTTAGTGACCGTAGTTTATCCTACCTGGATGGCATTCTTGCATTGTTCCATTTCAAGTGGTCCCAGTTTTTGCACTAATTCTCCAATGGCAATTCACCTTTCACCGGGAATGTAAAGGTCAAAGGGTTTAGCTAAATTAGGGAGTTCCAGGGCAAGGGTCTGAATTGACTGCTCTTTCCATTCTTGAAAGGCCACTTCTGGATTCTATTCAAAAGGATCATCATCTTTTCCTTTCAGTGTTTCATATAGAGGCCCAGCTAGTAGACTGTAGTTAGGGATCCAGAAGCAGCAAACCCTGGCCTCCCCAGGAACCCTAAGCTGTCTTCTAGTTTTAGAAAGGGGTAAGGCTGAAAATGGTTTCTTCCCTTTCCTGGGATGGGCTTCTCTGACCTTCTGTGAGAATGAAGCCCAGGCAGGTCACCGCAGTCTGTGATATTTGAGCTTTTTCTTGGACAACTTCTATCCTTTATTGGCTTGGTAGTTCAGAGGCCTCCTTAGTAGGGCTGGTGATCAGAATGTCGTCTGCATATTGAAGGAGGGTTTCCTTTTCCAGAGGTAGAACTTTTAGGTCTTTAGCTAAGCTTTCCCCAAAGATGGTGTGGGAATTTTTGCACCCTTGGGGCCAGACGGCCCGGAAGTATTGTTTTAGTTGTATGTTGAGTCCTGCCACTCACAAGCCAAATTTCTTGTGACTCTGGGACTAATGGAATACAAAAGAAGGCATCATTGAAGACTAATACAGAATACCATGTCCTGGTGGTTGGTAGAATGACCAGCAGGGTGTAGGAATTAGGAGCAACTGGAGGTATATCCTCGGTGGCTTCACTGACTGTCCTGACATCCTTTACCAGGTCCCCAGCAGCCCATGGGGCTCTCGTGGTCAGACCAATCCCAGAATATGGAGCTCACCTGGGCAGGTACCCCACCCCCACCCCAGCCCACGGGGCTCTCGTGGTCAGGCCCCTCCCAGGATACAGAGCTACCCTTGCAGGTACCGTGGCAGGGCTGGGCACACAGGAACCGTGCACATAGCCCTCATTGCAGAGCACCCCCAGCTCACCTGTCGCTCAGAGCTGACACAGAGCACCTCAGAGCAGGACTTGAACTAACAAACAGCAGCTGCGACAGGTCTGTGACCCTGGGCATCACTCCGTGAGGCCTCCCTCCACCTGGTCTTCCAGAGACTTCCACTGCACCCGGGGCACCAGGCCTCTGTCTCCAACCACCACCCACCCCTCCTCTCCCTGACTCCTGGGTTCCTCTCATTAGGAGAGGGTTTTCTTGAAGTTGTCTCCCACTCATGGGCCAGATAAAATGATTAGAAAACAAGCCAAAGCTGCAGCCCCTTGTCTATCCTGACTCTCAGGAGCCCACACCTGTTCCTTGGACCTGGCCGGTTCAGCAAGTTCCATTTTCTGCAACTGTGAGCCCCTGAGGGGTGATGATTGGCTGACCTGGGCAGCCTTACCGTGCCGGCCAAGCCCTCCCCAGGTGTGCCTGGGTTGAGATCAATATAAATACCACTCCAGGCAGCAAGAGCCCCTGCAGCCGTGCCTGACGCCATTTTCTCTGCCCTGTCAGCAGTCTCGGGGCTGGGCTGGTGGGAGGGAGTGAGAGGCCACGGCTTTGTGGGTGGCCCAGTGTGAGTGGGCTCTGCTGGACTTTCTGCAGCAGTTGCCAGGCTGCCACCTGCTAAAGAAGAGGATGTGTCACCCATACCTGCTGCTGGAATTTCTCCCTGGGCAGAGGTGAGGAAGGAAAAAAGCAGTGGGGGCAGGGACAGGACGGGTATCTCAGGCAGGGAAATGGAAATCTTCCAGAAGAGCACCCAGGGCCAGGACCATCCTGGCTGGCCTGCAGGCACCAAGTCGGCCGGCATGCTGTCACTCGTGTGGCTCTATGGCCCTTCCTCTAGGCTTTCAAGTCCTTGTATATATTCAGGTGTTTTACCTGGGACGGGTGGGAATAGTTCAGCAGCAACTGGCCTGGGGCTCAGCTCACGTTTACTCACAGATGCCTCGGCACGGTGCCCCAGCTTTGCAATGAGGACGCTTGTTGCGTGGGGGCTGCTGGCTGAATGGGAGACGATTCCCCACCACTGACCAACTTCAGAATTGTTTACAACTGGAGCAAGTGCCCTGATACGGTTTTCCTCTGTGTAACTGGTGGGTTCTGTGTTTTTTTTCTCTTTTTCGTTTTTGGTTCAAGGTAGATTTTATTCCTCTTTTTTGTATTTACAGATATAAGCATGGAAATAATTTATTCATATAAATACATGTATGTGCAGGGAATAATTGTTTTTTCTGTTTTATTTTTTAAATTTTATTTCTTTTTAATTTTGAATTTTATTTTATATTTTTATACAGCAGGTTCTTATTGGTTATCTATTTTATACATATAAATGTATACATGCCAATCCCAGTCTCTCAACTCCTCCCACCACCACCCCCCCAACAGCTTTCCCCCCTTGTTGTCCATACGTTTGTTGTCTACATCTGTTGCTCTATTTATGCCTTGCAAAATGGTTAATCTGTACAGTTTTTCTAGGTTCCACATATATGCATGAATATACAAGATTTGTTTTTCTCTTTCTGACTTACTTCACTCTGTATGACAGTCTCTAGATCCATCGACGTCTCTACAAATGACCCAATTCATTTCCTTTTCATGGCTTAGTAATATTCCATTTTATATATGTACCACAGCTTTATGCATTCGTCTGTCTGTGGGCATTTAGGTTGCTTCCATTACCTCGATATTGTAAATAGTGATGCAATGAACATTGCGGTGAATGACTCTTTTGATTTATGGTTTTGTCTGGGTATATGTCCAGTACTGGGAGTGCTGTATCATATGGTAATTCTATTGTTAGTTTCTTAAGAAATTCCATATTGTTCTCCCGTAATGACTGTATCAATTTATATTCCCAACAATAGTGGGAAGAGGGTTCCTTTTCTCCACACCCTTTCCAGCATTTTCTGTTTGTAGATTTTCTAATGATGCCCTATTCTACCAGGTGTGAGGTGATACCTCATTGTTGAATCCATTCGCTTGAGCAAGGGGTAGGTCTTGTCTATTACATATTTGGCTTATGGAACGGTATCTGTGCTAATTTCAAACTCTGCTTTTATGCAGCACCCCAACTCACCTTCCCCTTAAGCAAGCATAAGTTGGTTTTCTAAACTTGAGACCCTGTTCTGTTTTGTAATTCAGTTCCTGTGTAGCCAAGTTTACATTCCGTGTATTAGTGATACTCTTATGATGTTTCTTTTTCTGTGTGACTTATTTCAGTTAGAATCATCGTACCTGAATCCACTCATTATGCTGCTACGGGCCTGATGACATAGATTTCATTGCTGAGTGATATCTGCTTTGTAAGTAAAGTACCACAACTTCTTTATCCATTTTTCCTTTCTGCGATATTGAACTTTTACAGTAAACGAGGTTCTTGTAAACAGAGCCGTTCCAAACTTTGGGGTGGCTGTGTCTTTTTGATTTTAATTTCCCTAAGCTATAGGACCATAAGTGGAAGTGCCCTAGGCTCTGTTGCTTTGTTTTTTAGATGTTTCAGGAAACACCATACACTTCTCCCGAGTGTCTGTTGGCAATTTACATCCCGCCCATCAGCATAACAAGGCTCCCAGTTCTCCATGGCCTGTCCTGCCTTTCTGGATTTTACACTTTTTTCAGATGGCCTTTTGACCGGGGGGAAGTGAGACTTCATTGTAGTGCAGATTTCCTTTTGCAAGCTTGCTTGGTTGGCCAAAAAGGGCGTATGCGTTTTTTCCTGAATATATTCAGAAAAACGCATACGCCCTTTTTGGCCAAGTGCATCATTGTGGACGTTCTGCCTCTTTTCCTATGCTTTCAATGCAATTCCAGTCTACCTCCTGAAATCGGTTTCCTGCAATTTCTGCCCCGCTTTCAAGTCCTCTTGGCAGCCTTACTTCAGTATATTTTTGGACGATAGCTGTCATTTATAACTCTGCAGGTTTGTGAATTACAGTGCCCCTGAGCTCCTTTCTTCAACTCGCTTTCTTGTGAGCTGGCCGCAACACCGCAGGATGGCTTCAGGCCCTAATCTGGTTCCGGCACGGCACGCTGAGCCTTTGGTTAATGCCTCTTCCTGGTGGAAATGAGAGTTAAATTAGCCCGTCCAGACACCTCCAGCTAGCCTCTCATTGGTTCTTCGCTATTCCTGTTCATCTTCCGCAGAAATTGCAAACTGGCCAAACAGGAGGTTAAAGCGCTGACTCTCCAAGTGGGGAGAGTGTTAGTAAAGCGTCTGGAATGTTGCACCCGAGTACCAGGGGAGGAAAACTGAGACATATTTGAACACGTCTCCCGTTCACACGGTTGATCATACTCTGGGTTCCACATGCATGTTTTAGCTGAAGGAGAATACCTTAAACCTGGAGAGTTGATACCCGTGTAATGGGTACCATGCAATATGACTTCAAAGGGTCTTCATTTGCTCACCGAACCTCTCCAATCCTATCACTGCTGCGTTTATGCCCCTGTACACATGCTTGATTCTCTTTTGGAGACATAGCAATCCATAGGTTTTAAGATACTTACTAGTCAGGTACATTCTTAGGCGTTTAATATGGGTGTTGAGTCCATTTCGTTGAGCAAGGAGTAGCTCTTGTCTATTCCATATTTGGCTTAAGGAACTTTATCTGTGCTCATTTCAATCTCTGGTTTTATGCAGCACCCCAACTCACCTTTCCCCTTAAGCAAGCATAAGTTGGTTTTCTAAATTTGAGACCCTGTTCTGTTTTGTAATTCAGTTCCTGTGTAGCCAAGTTTACATTCCGTGTATTAGTGATATCTTATGATGTTTCTTTTTCTGTGTGACTTATTTCAGTTAGAATCATCATACCTGAATCCACTCATTATGCTGCTACGGGCCTGATGACATAGATTTCATTGCTGAGTGATATTGCATTGTACGTAAGTACCACACGTTCTTTATCCATTTTTCACTTTCTGCGATATTGAACTTGTACCGTAAACGAGGTTCTTGTAAACAGAGCCGTCCCAAACTTTGGGGTGGCTGTGTCTTTTTGATTTTAATTTCCCTAAGCTATAGGACCATAAGTGGAAGTGCCCTAGGCTCTGTTGCTTTGTTTTTTAGATGTTTCAGGAAACACCATACACTTCTCCAGAGTGTCTGTTGGCAATTTACATCCCGCCCATCAGCATAACAAGGCTCCCAGTTCTCCATGGCCTGTCCGTGCCTTTATGGATTCTACACTTTTTTCAGATGGCCCTTTTGACCAGGTGGAAGTGAGACTTCATTGTAGTGCAGATTTCCTTTGCAAGCTTGCTTGGTTGGCCAAAAAGGGCGTATGCGTTTTTTCCTGAATATATTCAGGAAAAAACGCATACGCCCTTTTTGGCCAAGTGCATCATTGTCGAGGTTCTGACTCTCTTCATATGTTTTCAATGCAATTCCAGTCTACCTCCTGAAATCGGTTTCCTGCAATTCTGCCTTGCTTTCAATGCTTCTTCATAGCCTTACCTCAATATATTTTTTGAAAATAGTTGGCCTTTATAACTCTGCAGGTTTTTGAATTGCAGTGGCCCTTAGCTCCATTTTTCAGCTCTTATTTTTGTGGTCTTGCCCCATAACCACAGGATTCCTTGAAGCCCTATTTTTCTTCTGGGGCACCTTGCTGTGCCTTTGGTTAATTCTTCTTACTGATGTGAAATTAGAGTGACATGTGCCCATTGAAACCACTACAGCTAGTTTCTCACTGGTTCCCCCTATTCCCATTCATCCTCTGCACTAACTGCAGACTGTGCGATACCAGAACTTAAAGGCATTGACTCCATGTGGGGATGTTGTTAGTAAAGCGGCTGGAATGTCGATCCGGAGCCCCAGGAGAGGAAAAATGAGGTGCGTTTTAGAAACCTTTCCCGATCATATGGTATACCAGTCGCTGGGTTTCCCAAGCATGGTTTAGCTGTAGGAAGATTCCCTTCAACCTGGAGTGTTGGGACCCTTGGACTGAGTAGCATGAAGTATTGCATTAAACTTTCGGCAGTTGCTCACCAAAGCTCACCAATCCTCTCAGCCCCAAGTGTCCAGCCTTATGTCTTATCCAGCTGTGGGTTTATATGTGGTCAATCCAGGTTGCATCACAGCCCCTGAGCGAATTTTGTAAGAATTTTTCTCTCTTTCATTGTTTCAGCGTTTTGTTTTTAAAATTTATTTCTATAATGGGGTTTAGCTCATTTTCACTGCTGTGTTTGTGCCGCTCTGCACACACTTGATTCCCTTATGGAGATATATCAATACATGGGTTTTAAGATTCTTATTACTCAGATATATTTCTCTGCGGTGTATAGGGTGTGTTGAGGCCAGTTCATTGAGCAAGGTGTAGATCTTGTCTAATACCTATTTGGTTTATTGAACGGTATCTGTGCTAATTTCAAACTCTGGTTTTATGCATCACCCCACCTCTCCTTTCCCCTTAAGCTGACATAAGTGTGTTTTCTAAATGTGAGACACTGTTCTGTTCTGTAATTCATTTCTTGTGCAGCCATATTTACCCTCCCTCTATAAGTGATATCTTATGATATGTTTCTTTTTCTGTTTGACTTATTTCAAGTAGTATTATCGGACCTAAATCCACTCTTTATCCTTCTACTAGCCTTATTACATTGATTTCATGGTGAAGAGATATTCCATTGTACATAAGTACCACATCTTCTTTATCCATTGTTCTCTTTCCTGGGATATTTAAGGTGTACTGAAGTTGAGGTTCTTGTAAACAGAGTAGCCCTAAACTGTGGTGTGCTTGTGTCTTGTTGATTTTTAGACTTCCCTAGATATACTCCCATGATTGGAAGTGTCCTATGCTCTGTAGCTCTGTTTTTTAGATGATTTAGGAACCACCATACACTTCTCCAGAGTGGCTCTCGGCAGTTCACACACTGCCCATCAGCGTATAAAGGCTCCCTGTTCTCCATGGCCTGTCCTGCATTTCTGGTTTTTACAATTTTTTAGGATGGCCCTTTTGACCGGTGGGAAGTGAGACTTCTTTGTTGTGCACATTTGCATTGCTTGCTTGCTTCGTTGCCCATAAAGTGCGTATGCGTTTTTTCCTGATTATATCCAGGAAAAAACGCATACGCCCTTTTGGGCCAACTGCATCATTGTCGAAATTCTGCCGCTTTTCATGTGCGTTAAAGACGAGTCCAATCTATCTCTTGAAATCTGTTTCTTGCAATTCTGTCTTGCATTCAGATCCTCTTCTTTGCCTTACCTCAACATATTTTTGGATGTTAGTTTTCATTTATAACTCTGCAGGTTTGTGAATTGCAGTGACCCTGAGCTCCATTTTTTAAGTTGCTCTTTTGTGAGCTGGCCTCAAACCCGCAGGATTGCTTCAGGCCCTATTTTGGCTCCGGCGAGGCAGGCTGAGCCTTTCTTTAATTCTTACTCTTAATGGGAAATTAGAGTGATATGTGCCCGTCCAAACCCCTACAACTCTTCTCTCATTGGTTCCCCCTCTTCCCGTTCATCCTCCTCACAATTTGCAAAATGTGTGAAACAGAAGTTTAAATGTGCTGATTCTCCAAGTGGGGAGATTCTAAGTAGCGTGGCTGGAATGGTGAACAGGAGCACCAGGAGAGGATAAATGAGGTGCATTTTAGACACATCTCCCGATCACATGGTGTACAGTCCTCTGGGTTTTCCATGCATGTTTTAGCTGTAGGAAGATCCCTTGAACCTGCAGATTTGGGACCCATTGAATGGGTACCAGGTAGTATTACTTTAAAGGGTGTGCATTTCCTCACCCAACCTCACATTTCTCTTAGCGCAAACAGTTTCCAGCCTTATGTCTCATCCTGCTGTGGGTCTAGATGTGTTCAATCCATGTTGCATCACCGTCCCTGAGGAAAAGTTGTAAGAGGTTTTCTCTGTCTCTCTGTCGTTTATTTTTTTCAATTTATTACTATATTGGTTACAGCTGATTTTCAAAGCTCTGTTTCTTGCTGCTGTACATCCACTTGATTCACGTACAGAGAGACATCAATAAATTCTTTTTCAGATTCTTACCAGTCGTATATATTCTTTTCCGGTGACTTGAGTGTGCTGAGTGCAGTTCTTTTAGCTACCGTGTAGGCCTTGTTGATTATCAGTTTGGTATTTGGAATGGTATCTTTGCTAATTTCAACCTCCTGGATGATGCCTCACCCCTCCCCACCTTTCCCGTTTAGCAGCCTTATGCGTGTTTTCTACATATTTGACTATGTTTTTGTTTTGTAATTTATTTCATGTGTAGCCATTTTGGATTCCACCTTTAAGTGATATCTTATGATATGTGTCTTTTTCTTTTTGAATTCTGTCACTTAGAATGATCATACGTAACTCCTCCGGAGTTGTTACAACTGGCCATATTTCATTGATTTCCAGGCTGAATAATATTCCACTCTACCTAAGTACCACATCTCTATCCATTTTTTCCCTCCAGAGACATTTAAGTTATATCCTAGTCGAGGATCTTTTAAACAGAGAGGGGGTAAACATTGGGGTGCCTGTGTCCTCTCGATTTTTGTTTTTCCCAAGATATACGCCCATGAGTGCAAGTGCCCTATGCTCTGTAGCTCATTTTTTAGATGCTTTAGTAAACACAATACACTTCTCCAGAATGGCCGTTGGCAATATACATTTCCACTATAAGTCTCACAGGGCTCCCTCTTCTCGTTGCCCTGTCCTGCATTTCTGTTGTTTACGCTTTATGAGGATGGCTCTTCTGACTGATGCGAAGTGATATCTTTTGTAGTATTGACTTCCAGTGCCCACCTGTTTGGTTGGCTAAAAAAGTGTATGCCCTTTTCTTGAATATATACAGAAAAGAACGCATACACCCTTTTTGGCCAACTGCAATGTTGGCAATGTTCAGCTCCTTTTCTTGTGCTTAATGGCGAGTCCTTTCTACCTCCTCAAATCCCTTTCCTGCCATTCTCCCTTGCTTACAAGTCCTTTTCTCTGACTTTCCTCAAGACATTTTTCAGTGATGGATATTTTCAACTCTGCAGTTTTGTGAATTTTACTGCCCCTGAGTTCCATTGTTCAACTCGTGTTTATGGGAACTGGCCACAAAGCAGTGGGATTTCCTCAAGCCCTATACTGTTTCCATGGGCAACCCTAGCCTTTGGTCAATTCGTCTTCCTGATTGGAAATTAGAGTGACATGTGCCTGTCTGAACACCTAGGACTTGTCTCTCATTGTTCCTCATCCTTCCGCTTCATCCTCTGGACAAATTCCAAACTGTACGCAACAGGATGTTGACAGTGCTGACATCTCCAAGTGGGGAGACTGTTAGTAAAGACGCTGGAGGGGTGAACCCGAGCACCAGGAGATGAGGAGATGAGATGCCTTTTCCAAACTCTTCCCGATCAGACGGTATACCATCCTCTGGGTGTGACAGACATGTTTTAGCAGTAGGAAGAGTCCCATTCATGTAAGGAGAACACCAGGGCTTTTTCAAAATCAGTGTCTCCCCGAAACCCAAACTGGGGAAGTTTTTAAGCTACGGCTACACATATGTTCATTAAGGGCCTTGGGAAGTAGGCAGAGTCCAAACTTTAGATGATTGAAGTCTTCAGGGTCAGAAGCACTCACCACCAGCTTCCCTTAGGCTACACTTTAACTGTCATTGATAGATGATGTCAATAAAAATATCTATTCTTTTTCAGATTATTTCCCCTTATAGGTTATTGCAAAATGTTGAGTGTAGTTCCCTGTGCTATACAGTAGTTCCTTGTTGATGATCTATTTTATACATAGCAGTGTGTATGTGTTCATTCCAAACTGTTAATTTATCCCTCCTCCCACCTTTCCCCTTTGGTAATAATAAATTATAAGATTTTATACTTCTCAGAAATGGGGGAGCTGAAAGAGAGGTATCATTTTCAATGGAAAAGCATTTAAAACAAGATTGAAGGTTTAACCAAGATTATTAGCTGTACATCCTTGGAAAGAAATCACTTCGTTTCTCTAATATTGACCTGACAAATAAGACAAACCTTTTCACTGAACTTGCTTATAAAAAGTGATGGAAATATCAAATGGAAGTGTTAAAAACATCTTATTTTACCCGAGCCTTATACACTGTTCTATGTTAACTACAGTTTGGCTCACACATCTGTTCATTGAGGTTACAATAGTCTCAATTTCTGTTACTGATCCTCCAGAGTGGACCCCAACAAGTGTCCCCCTGCCCAGTGTCATTGGGGCCAACAGATCGAGACTGAGTTTGGTTCACAAGCAAAGGAAACTTTATATTTTGATCAGAGAATGGAGAGGTGAGAGCATGCACTACCCCGTGGGCTGTGGGCTGGGCTGCTGTGTAGAGATCCTGTCAGAGTCAGTGGGAGGGAGGGAGGCGGCGGAGCTCTCGAGGGCCGGGTTGGCTGTAGCTCAGGCTCTATATCGTGGAGTCTGCACTGGGCCCCAGGAGCTGAGGTGTCGACCCAGCCATTCTGCACTAGGAAATCTGGTCTGAAGTGCCGGGTGTGGAACCTCTGCATGCGGGACCCTAGGAGCACGTGAAATTAGACAAAGCACAAAGGATAAAAAAGGTTAGACTTGACTTTATTGCCCAGATTCTATTTTTATCTCCCAGGGATTTTTAATGGGCTTTGCTGGGGACAAACCCCTCCTCTGCCTTTTGTCCCGTTCCTCATTCTTGGAGTGCTGAGGGTGCAGACCCTTCTTCTGTAACTGCTGAGTGCTGAGTTGGGAGCCCTCATACCCTGGGGCGAGGGTCAGAGCTTCTCCCCAGCAGCCTCCCGGTGACGTTGATTGTCCCCAGGACCCCTGCCTCCCTGCTCGTCCACCTGAGCACCAGCATTGGAAGTGTTATAGATTCTAATGACCTTTAAGGGTCCAGGAAAGAGATGTGCAGAGACGCTGTGGGGGCCGGTTTCACCCCGCCCCACATTTGTTCGGCCACCTTAGGCTGACCGTCTCTGCCAGCCTAGATGCTCTGACCAGTAGTCTGCGCTTTCTTCAATTAGGCCCCTGAATTAACGTACAAACAGCACCAGGTGTCAGAGCCCTGCCCGCTCAACTCCCAGACAGTCCAGGGTCAGTGGTGATCAAGGACCATGATGGCTACTGAGTCAACAGCCTTTTGAAGTAAACAGGAGTCCAGCCGGTCTTATTGGCCACCATCATCACGGTGTCTGTAGGCTTTTCTATGGTGACAGTGTGGTATACTGTTCCCCCGCCAAGATTATTAGCTCCCCTCTGGGTGCAGTAAGTCCTGCAAGCAGTAGTCTACTCTTTTGGGACACACTCTTGTTGTTTTATGAGAGAAACTCCAGGTCAAGTGATGTTCACACGAGTCGTCATGGTGCCCTGTTGCCCCCGGTTATCTCTCTGGATGTTGGAGTTGGAGGGCCTCCTCACTCGAGGTCGGTGTGCCCACGGAGCGAACCCTGCAACTTCAGGGCATGGTTGGTGGTTAGGATCACCACGTGGGGTCCTTTTCCCTTAGGAGGGAGGTGGCCTTTTGGGCTGCTGATTTCCAGGTTTTTAGATACCGCCAGTATCTTGGCCAGATGTGGCAGTGGGCCAAGCCCCTTAGTGACCGTAGTTTATCCTACCTGGATGGCATTCTTGCATTGTTCCATTTCAAGTGGTCCCAGTTTTTGCACTAATTCTCCAATGGCGATTCACCTTTCACCGGGAATGTAAAGGTCAAAGGGTTTAGCTAAATTAGGGAGTTCCAGGGCAAGGGTCTGAATTGACTGCTCTTTCCATTCTTGAAAGGCCACTTCTGGATTCTATTCAAAAGGATCATCATCTTTTCCTTTCAGTGTTTCATATAGAGGCCCAGCTAGTAGACTGTAGTTAGGGATCCAGAAGCAGCAAACCCTGGCCTCCCCAGGAACCCCTAAGCTGTCTTCTAGTTTTAGAAAGGGGTAAGGCTGAAAATGGTTTCTTCCCTTTCCTGGGATGGGCTTCTCTGACCTTCTGTGAGAATGAAGCCCAGGCAGGTCACCGCAGTCTGTGATATTTGAGCTTTTTCTTGGACAACTTCTATCCTTTATTGGCTTGGTAGTTCAGAGGCCTCCTTAGTAGGGCTGGTGATCAGAATGTCGTCTGCATATTGAAGGAGGGTTTCCTTTTCCAGAGGTAGAACTTTTAGGTCTTTAGCTAAGCTTTCCCCAAAGATGGTGTGGGAATTTTTGCACCCTTGGGGCCAGACGGCCCGGAAGTATTGTTTTAGTTGTATGTTGAGTCCTGCCACTCACAAGCCAAAATTTCTTGTGACTCTGGGACTAATGGAATACAAAAGAAGGCATCATTGAAGACTAATACAGAATACCATGTCCTGGTGGTTGGTAGAATGACCAGCAGGGTGTAGGAATTAGGAGCAACTGGAGGTATATCCTCGGTGGCTTCACTGACTGTCCTGACATCCTTTACCAGGTCCCCAGCAGCCCATGGGGCTCTCGTGGTCAGACCAATCCCAGAATATGGAGCTCACCTGGGCAGGTACCCCACCCCCACCCCAGCCCACGGGGCTCTCGTGGTCAGGCCCCTCCCAGGATACAGAGCTACCCTTGCAGGTACCGTGGCAGGGCTGGGCACACAGGAACCGTGCACATAGCCCTCATTGCAGAGCACCCCCAGCTCACCTGTCGCTCAGAGCTGACACAGAGCACCTCAGAGCAGGACTTGAACTAACAAACAGCAGCTGCGACAGGTCTGTGACCCTGGGCATCACTCCGTGAGGCCTCCCTCCACCTGGTCTTCCAGAGACTTCCACTGCACCCGGGGCACCAGGCCTCTGTCTCCAACCACCACCCACCCCTCCTCTCCCTGACTCCTGGGGTCCTCTCATTAGGAGAGGGTTTTCTTGAAGTTGTCTCCCACTCATGGGCCAGATAAAATGATTAGAAAACAAGCCAAAGCTGCAGCCCCTTGTCTATCCTGACTCTCAGGAGCCCACACCTGTTCCTTGGACCTGGCCGGTTCAGCAAGTTCCATTTTCTGCAACTGTGAGCCCCTGAGGGGTGATGATTGGCTGACCTGGGCAGCCTTACCGTGCCGGCCAGCCCTCCCCAGGTGTGCCTGGGTTGAGATCAATATAAATACCACTCCAGGCAGCAAGAGCCCCTGCAGCCGTGCCTGACGCCATTTTCTCTGCCCTGTCAGCAGTCTCGGGGCTGGGCTGGTGGGAGGGAGTGAGAGGCCACGGCTTTGTGGGTGGCCCAGTGTGAGTGGGGCTCTGCTGGACTTTCTGCAGCAGTTGCCAGGCTGCCACCTGCTAAAGAAGAGGATGTGTCACCCATACCTGCTGCTGGAATTTCTCCCTGGGCAGAGGTGAGGAAGGAAAAAAGCAGTGGGGGCAGGGACAGGACGGGTATCTCAGGCAGGGAAATGGAAATCTTCCAGAAGAGCACCCAGGGCCAGGACCATCCTGGCTGGCCTGCAGGCACCAAGTCGGCCGGCATGCTGTCACTCGTGTGGCTCTATGGCCCTTCCTCTAGGCTTTCAAGTCCTTGTATATATTCAGGTGTTTTACCTGGGACGGGTGGGAATAGTTCAGCAGCAACTGGCCTGGGGCTCAGCTCACGTTTACTCACAGATGCCTCGGCACGGTGCCCCAGCTTTGCAATGAGGACGCTTGTTGCGTGGGGGCTGCTGGCTGAATGGGAGACGATTCCCCACCACTGACCAACTTCAGAATTGTTTACAACTGGAGCAAGTGCCCTGATACGGTTTTCCTCTGTGTAACTGGTGGGTTCTGTGTTTTTTTTCTCTTTTTCGTTTTTGGTTCAAGGTAGATTTTATTCCTCTTTTTTGTATTTACAGATATAAGCATGGAAATAATTTATTCATATAAATACATGTATGTGCAGGGAATAATTGTTTTTTCTGTTTTATTTTTTAAATTTTATTTCTTTTTAATTTTGAATTTTATTTTATATTTTTATACAGCAGGTTCTTATTGGTTATCTATTTTATACATATAAATGTATACATGCCAATCCCAGTCTCTCAACTCCTCCCACCACCACCCCCCCAACAGCTTTCCCCCCTTGTTGTCCATACGTTTGTTGTCTACATCTGTTGCTCTATTTATGCCTTGCAAAATGGTTAATCTGTACAGTTTTTCTAGGTTCCACATATATGCATGAATATACAAGATTTGTTTTTCTCTTTCTGACTTACTTCACTCTGTATGACAGTCTCTAGATCCATCGACGTCTCTACAAATGACCCAATTTCATTCCTTTTCATGGCTTAGTAATATTCCATTTTATATATGTACCACAGCTTTATGCATTCGTCTGTCTGTGGGCATTTAGGTTGCTTCCATTACCTCGATATTGTAAATAGTGATGCAATGAACATTGCGGTGAATGACTCTTTTTGATTTATGGTTTTGTCTGGGTATATGTCCAGTACTGGGATTGCTGTATCATATGGTAATTCTATTGTTAGTTTCTTAAGAAATTCCATATTGTTCTCCATAATGACTGTATCAATTTATATTCCCAACAATAGTGGAAGAGGGTTCCTTTTCTCCACACCCTTTCCAGCATTTTTTGTTTGTAGATTTTCAATGATGCCTATTCTACCAGGTGTGAGGTGATACCTCATTGTTGAATCCATTTCGTTGAGCAAGGGGTAGCTCTTGTCTATTACATATTTGGCTTATGGAACGGTATCTGTGCTAATTTCAAACTCTGCTTTTATGCAGCACCCCAACTCACCTTCCCCCTTAAGCAGGCATAAGTTGGTTTTCTAAACTTGAGACCCTGTTCTGTTTTGTAATTCAGTTCATGTGTAGCCAAGTTCACATTCCGTGTATTAGTGATACCTTATGATGTTTCTTTTTCTGTGTGACTTATTTCACTTAGAATCATCGTGCCTCAATCCACTCATTATGCTGGTACGGGCCTGGTGACATAGATTTCATTGCTGAGTGGTATTCTGTTGTACATAAGTACCGCAACTTCTTTATCCATTATTTGCTCTCTGGGATATTTAACTTGTGCCGTAGAAGAGATTCTGTAAAAAGAGCCGTCCCAAATTTTGGGGTTGCTGTGTCTTTTTGATATTAATTTCCCTAAGCTATAGGACCATAAGTGGAAGTGCCCTAGGCTCTGTTGCTTTGTTTTTTAGATGTTTCAGGAAACACCATACACTTCTCCCGAGTGTCTGTTGGCAATTTACATCCCGCCCATCAGCATAACAAGGCTCCCAGTTCTCCATGGCCTGTCCTGCCTTTCTGGATTTTACACTTTTTTCAGATGGCCCTTTTGACCGGGGGGAAGTGAGACTTCATTGTAGTGCAGATTTCCTTTGCAAGCTTGCTTGGTTGGCCAAAAAGGGCGTATGCGTTTTTTCCTGAATATATTCAGGAAAAAACGCATACGCCCTTTTTGCCAAGTGCATCATTGTGGACGTTCTGCCTCTTTTCCTATGATTTCAATGCAATTCCAGTCTACCTCCTGAAATCGGTTACTGCAATTCTGCCCCGCTTTCAAGTCCTCTTGGCAGCCTTACTTCAGTATATTTTTGGACGATAGCTGTCATTTATAACTCTGCAGGTTTGTGAATTACAGATGCCCCTGAGCTCCTTTCTTCAACTCGCTTTCTTGTGAGCTGGCCGCAACACCGCAGGATGGCTTCAGGCCCTAATCTGGTTCCGGCACGGCACGCTGAGCCTTTGGTTAATTCCTCTTCCTGGTGGGAAATGAGAGTTAAATTTGCCCGTCCAGACACCTCCAGCTAGTCTCTCATTGGTTCTCGCTATTCCTGTTCATCTTCCGCAGAAATTGCAAACTGGGCCAAACAGGAGGTTAAAGGCGCTGACTCTCCAAGTCGGGAGAGTGTTAGTAAAGCGTCTGGAATGTTGCACCCGAGTACCAGGGGAGGAAAACTGAGACATATTTGAACACGTCTCCCGTTCACACGGTTGATCATACTCTGGGTTCCACATGCATGTTTTAGCTGAAGGAAGAATACCTTAAACCTGGAGAGTTGAGACCCGTGGAATGGGTACCATGCAATATGACTTCAAAGGGTCTTCATTTGCTCACCGAACCTCTCCAATCCTATCACTGCTGCGTTTATGCCCCTGTACACATGCTTGATTCTCTTTCGGAGACATAGCAATCCATAGGTTTTAAGATACTTACTAGTCAGGTACATTCTTAGGCGTTTAATATGCGGTGTTGAGTCCATTTCGTTGAGCAAGGAGTAGCTCTTGTCTATTCCATATTTGGCTTAAGGAACTTTATCTGTGCTCATTTCAATCTCTGGTTTTATGCAGCACCCCAACTCACCTTTCCCCTTAAGCAAGCATAAGTTGGTTTTCTAAATTTGAGACCCTGTTCTGTTTCTGTAATTCAGTTCCTGTGTAGCCAAGTTTACATTCCGTGTATTACTGATATCTTATGATGTTTCTTTTTCTGTGTGACTTATTTCAGTTAGAATCATCATACCTGAATCCACTCATTGTGCTGCTAAGGGCCTGATGACATAGATTTCATTGCTGAGTGATATTGCTTTGTAAGTAAATACCACAACTTCTTTATCCATTTTTCACTTTCTGCGATGTTGAACTTGTACTGTAAACGAGGTTCTTGTAAACAGAGGCGTCCCAAACTTTGGGGTGGCTGTGTCTTTTTGATTTTAATTTCCCTAAGCTATAGGACCATAAGTGGAAGTGCCCTAGGCTCTGTTGCTTTGTTTTTTAGATGTTTCAGGAAACACCATACACTTCTCCCGAGTGTCTGTTGGCAATTTACATCCCGCCCATCAGCATAACAAGGCTCCCAGTTCTCCATGGCCTGTCCTGCCTTTCTGGATTTTACACTTTTTTCAGATGGCCCTTTTGACCGGGGGGAAGTGAGACTTCATTGTAGTGCAGATTTCCTTTGCAAGCTTGCTTGGTTGGCCAAAAAGGGCGTATGCGTTTTTTCCTGAATATATTCAGGAAAAAACGCATACGCCCTTTTTGGCCAAGTGCATCATTGTGGACGTTCTGCCTCTTTTCCTATGCTTTCAATGCAATTCCAGTCTACCTCCTGAAATCGGTTTCCTGCAATTCTGCCCCGCTTTCAAGTCCTCTTGGCAGCCTTACTTCAGTATATTTTTGGACGATAGCTGTCATTTATAACTCTGCAGGTTTGTGAATTACAGTGCCCCTGAGCTCCTTTCTTCAACTCGCTTTCTTGTGAGCTGGCCGCAACACCGCAGGATGGCTTCAGGCCCTAATCTGGTTCCGGCACGGCACGCTGAGCCTTTGGTTAATTCCTCTTCCTGGTGGGAAATGAGAGTTAAATTTGCCCGTCCAGACACCTCCAGCTAGTCTCTCATTGGTTCTCGCTATTCCTGTTCATCTTCCGCAGAAATTGCAAACTGGGCCAAACAGGAGGTTAAAGGCGCTGACTCTCCAAGTGGGGAGAGTGTTAGTAAAGCGTCTGGAATGTTGCACCCGAGTACCAGGGGCGGAAAACTGAGACATATTTGAACACGTCTCCCGATCACATGGTTGATCATACTCTGGGTTCCACATGCATGTTTTAGCTGAAGGAAGAATACCTTAAACCTGGGTAGTTGAAGACCCGTGGAATGGGTACCATGCAATATGACTTCAAAGGGTCTTCATTTGCTCACCGAACCTCTCCAATCCTATCACTGCTGCGTTTATGCCCCTGTACACATGCTTGATTCTCTTTCGGAGACATAGCAATCCATAGGTTTTAAGATACTTACTAGTCAGGTACATTCTTAGGCGTTTAATATGGGGTGTTGAGTCCATTTCGTTGAGCAAGGAGTAGCTCTTGTCTATTCCATATTTGGCTTAAGGAACTTTATCTGTGCTCATTTCAATCTCTGGTTTTATGCAGCACCCCAACTCACCTTTCCCCTTAAGCAAGCATAAGTTGGTTTTCTAAATTTGAGACCCTGTTCTGTTCTGTAATTCAGTTCCTGTGTAGCCAAGTTTACATTCCGTGTATTACTGATATCTTATGATGTTTCTTTTTCTGTGTGACTTATTTCAGTTAGAATCATCATACCTGAATCCACTCATTGTGCTGCTAAGGGCCTGATGACATAGATTTCATTGCTGAGTGATATTGCTTTGTAAGTAAATACCACAACTTCTTTATCCATTTTTCACTTTCTGCGATGTTGAACTTGTACTGTAAACGAGGTTCTTGTAAACAGAGGCGTCCCAAACTTTGGGGTGGCTGTGTCTTTTTGATTTTAATTTCCCTAAGCTATAGGACCATAAGTGGAAGTGCCCTAGGCTCTGTTGCTTTGTTTTTTAGATGTTTCAGGAAACACCATACACTTCTCCCGAGTGTCTGTTGGCAATTTACATCCCGCCCATCAGCATAACAAGGCTCCCAGTTCTCCATGGCCTGTCCTGCCTTTCTGGATTTTACACTTTTTTCAGATGGCCCTTTTGACCGGGGGGAAGTGAGACTTCATTGTAGTGCAGATTTCCTTTGCAAGCTTGCTTGGTTGGCCAAAAAGGGCGTATGCGTTTTTTCCTGAATATATTCAGGAAAAAACGCATACGCCCTTTTTGGCCAAGTGCATCATTGTGGACGTTCTGCCTCTTTTCCTATGCTTTCAATGCAATTCCAGTCTACCTCCTGAAATCGGTTTCCTGCAATTCTGCCCCGCTTTCAAGTCCTCTTGGCAGCCTTACTTCAGTATATTTTTGGACGATAGCTGTCATTTATAACTCTGCAGGTTTGTGAATTACAGTGCCCCTGAGCTCCTTTCTTCAACTCGCTTTCTTGTGAGCTGGCCGCAACACCGCAGGATGGCTTCAGGCCCTAATCTGGTTCCGGCACGGCACGCTGAGCCTTTGGTTAATTCCTCTTCCTGGTGGGAAATGAGAGTTAAATTTGACCGTCCAGACACCTCCAGCTAGTCTCTCATTGGTTCTCGCTATTCCTGTTCATCTTCCGCAGAAATTGCAAACTGGGCCAAACAGGAGGTTAAAGGGACTGACTCTCCAAGTGGGGAGAGTGTTAGTAAAGCGTCTGGAATGTTGCACCCGAGTACCAGGGGAGGAAAACTGAGACATATTTGAACACGTCTCCCATTCACATGGTTGATCATACTCTGGGTTCCACATGCATGTTTTAGCTGAAGGAAGAATACCTTAAACCTGGGTAGTTGAAACCCGTGGAATGGGTACCATGCAATATGACTTCAAAGGGTCTTCATTTGCTCACCGAACCTCTCCAATCCTATCACTGCTGCGTTTATGCCCCTGTACACATGCTTGATTCTCTTTCGGAGACATAGCAATCCATAGGTTTTAAGATACTTACTAGTCAGGTACATTCTTAGGCGTTTAATATGCGGTGTTGAGTCCATTTCGTTGAGCAAGGAGTAGCTCTTGTCTATTCCATATTTGGCTTAAGGAACTTTATCTGTGCTCATTTCAATCTCTGGTTTTATGCAGCACCCCAACTCACCTTTCCCCTTAAGCAAGCATAAGTTGGTTTTCTAAATTTGAGACCCTGTTCTGTTTTGGAATTCAGTTCCTGTGTAGCCAAGTTTACATTCCGTGTATTAGTGATATCTTATGATGTTTCTTTTTCTGTGTGACTTATTTCAGTTAGAATCATCGTACCTGAATCCACTCATTATGCTGCTACGGGCCTGATGACATAGATTTCATTGCTGAGTGATACTGCATTGTACGTAAGTACCACAAGTTCTTTATCCATTTTTCACTTTCTGTGATATTGAACTTGTACGGTAAACGAGGTTCTTGTAAACAGAGGCGTCCCAAACTTTGGGGTGGCTGTGTCTTTTTGATTTTAATTTCCCTAAGCTATAGGACCATAAGTGGAAGTGCCCTAGGCTCTGTTGCTTTGTTTTTTAGATGTTTCAGGAAACACCATACACTTCTCCCGAGTGTCTGTTGGCAATTTACATCCCGCCCATCAGCATAACAAGGCTCCCAGTTCTCCATGGCCTGTCCTGCCTTTCTGGATTTTACACTTTTTTCAGATGGCCCTTTTGACCGGGGGGAAGTGAGACTTCATTGTAGTGCAGATTTCCTTTGCAAGCTTGCTTGGTTGGCCAAAAAGGGCGTATGCGTTTTTTCCTGAATATATTCAGGAAAAAACGCATACGCCCTTTTTGGCCAAGTGCATCATTGTGGACGTTCTGCCTCTTTTCCTATGCTTTCAATGCAATTCCAGTCTACCTCCTGAAATCGGTTTCCTGCAATTCTGCCCCGCTTTCAAGTCCTCTTGGCAGCCTTACTTCAGTCTATTTTTGGACGATAGCTGTCATTTATAACTCTGCAGGTTTGTGAATTACAGTGCCCCTGAGCTCCTTTCTTCAACTCGCTTTCTTGTGAGCTGGCCGCAACACCGCAGGATGGCTTCAGGCCCTAATCTGGTTCCGGCACGGCACTCTGAGCCTTTGGTTAATTCCTCTTCCTGGTGGGAAATGAGAGTTAAATTTGCCCGTCCAGACACCTCCAGCTAGTCTCTCATTGGTTCTCGCTATTCCTGTTCATCTTCCGCAGAAATTGCAAACTGGGCCAAACAGGAGGTTAAAGGCGACTGACTCTCCAAGTGGGGAGAGTGTTAGTAAAGCGTCTGGAATGTTGCACCCGAGTACCAGGGGAGGAAAACTGAGACATATTTGAACACGTCTCCCGATCACATGGTTGATCATACTCTGGGTTCCACATGCATGTTTTAGCTGAAGGAAGAATACCTTAAACCTGGGTAGTTGAAGACCCGTGGAATGGGTACCATGCAATATGACTTCAAAGGGTCTTCATTTGCTCACCGAACCTCTCCAATCCTATCACTGCTGCGTTTATGCCCCTGTACACATGCTTGATTCTCTTTCGGAGACATAGCAATCCATAGGTTTTAAGATACTTACTAGTCAGGTACATTCTTAGGCGTTTAATATGCGGTGTTGAGTCCATTTCGTTGAGCAAGGAGTAGCTCTTGTCTATTCCATATTTGGCTTAAGGAACTTTATCTGTGCTCATTTCAATCTCTGGTTTTATGCAGCACCCCAACTCACCTTTCCCCTTAAGCAAGCATAAGTTGGTTTTCTAAATTTGAGACCCTGTTCTGTTCTGTAATTCAGTTCCTGTGTAGCCAAGTTTACATTCCGTGTATTACTGATATCTTATGATGTTTCTTTTTCTGTGTGACTTATTTCAGTTAGAATCATCATACCTGAATCCACTCATTGTGCTGCTAAGGGCCTGATGACATAGATTTCATTGCTGAGTGATATTGCTTTGTAAGTAAATACCACAACTTCTTTATCCATTTTTCACTTTCTGCGATGTTGAACTTGTACTGTAAACGAGGTTCTTGTAAACAGAGCCGTTCCAAACTTTGGGGTGGCTGTGTCTTTTTGATTTTAATTTCCCTAAGCTATAGGACCATAAGTGGAAGTGCCCTAGGCTCTGTTGCTTTGTTTTTTAGATGTTTCAGGAAACACCATACACTTCTCCCGAGTGGTCTGTTGGCAATTTACATCCCGCCCATCAGCATAACAAGGCTCCCAGTTCTCCATGGCCTGTCCTGCCTTTCTGGATTTTACACTTTTTTCAGATGGCCCTTTTGACCGGGGGGAAGTGAGACTTCATTGTAGTGCAGATTTCCTTTGCAAGCTTGCTTGGTTGGCCAAAAAGGGCGTATGCGTTTTTTCCTGAATATATTCAGGAAAAAACGCATACGCCCTTTTTGGCCAAGTGCATCATTGTGGACGTTCTGCCTCTTTTCCTATGCTTTCAATGCAATTCCAGTCTACCTCCTGAAATCGGTTTCCTGCAATTCTGCCCCGCTTTCAAGTCCTCTTGGCAGCCTTACTTCAGTCTATTTTTGGACGATAGCTGTCATTTATAACTCTGCAGGTTTGTGAATTACAGTGCCCCTGAGCTCCTTTCTTCAACTCGCTTTCTTGTGAGCTGGCCGCAACACCGCAGGATGGCTTCAGGCCCTAATCTGGTTCCGGCACGGCACGCTGAGCCTTTGGTTATTTCCTCTTCCTGGTGGGAAATGAGAGTTAAATTTGCCCGTCCAGACACCTCCAGCTAGTCTCTCATTGGTTCTCGCTATTCCTGTTCATCTTCCGCAGAAATTGCAAACTGGGCCAAACAGGAGGTTAAAGGCGCTGACTCTCCAAGTGGGGAGAGTGTTAGTAAAGCGTCTGGAATGTTGCACCCGAGTACCAGGGGAGGAAAACTGAGACATATTTGAACACGTCTCCCGTTCACATGGTTGATCATACTCTGGGTTCCACATGCATGTTTTAGCTGAAGGAAGAATACCTTAAACCTGGAGAGTTGAGACCCGTGGAATGGGTACCATGCAATATGACTTCAAAGGGTCTTCATTTGCTCACCGAACCTCTCCAATCCTATCACTGCTGCGTTTATGCCCCTGTACACATGCTTGATTCTCTTTCGGAGACATAGCAATCCATAGGTTTTAAGATACTTACTAGTCAGGTACATTCTTAGGCGTTTAATATGCGGTGTTGAGTCCATTTCGTTGAGCAAGGAGTAGCTCTTGTCTATTCCATATTTGGCTTAAGGAACTTTATCTGTGCTCATTTCAATCTCTGGTTTTATGCAGCACCCCAACTCACCTTTCCCCTTAAGCAAGCATAAGTTGGTTTTCTAAATTTGAGACCCTGTTCTGTTCTGTAATTCAGTTCCTGTGTAGCCAAGTTTACATTCCGTGTATTACTGATATCTTATGATGTTTCTTTTTCTGTGTGACTTATTTCAGTTAGAATCATCATACCTGAATCCACTCATTGTGCTGCTAAGGGCCTGATGACATAGATTTCATTGCTGAGTGATATTGCTTTGTAAGTAAATACCACAACTTCTTTATCCATTTTTCACTTTCTGCGATGTTGAACTTGTACTGTAAACGAGGTTCTTGTAAACAGAGGCCGTCCAAACTTTGGGGTGGCTGTGTCTTTTTGATTTTAATTTCCCTAAGCTATAGGACCATAAGTGGAAGTGCCCTAGGCTCTGTTGCTTTGTTTTTTAGATGTTTCAGGAAACACCATACACTTCTCCCGAGTGTCTGTTGGCAATTTACATCCCGCCCATCAGCATAACAAGGCTCCCAGTTCTCCATGGCCTGTCCTGCCTTTCTGGATTTTACACTTTTTTCAGATGGCCCTTTTGACCGGGGGGAAGTGAGACTTCATTGTAGTGCAGATTTCCTTTGCAAGCTTGCTTGGTTGGCCAAAAAGGGCGTATGCGTTTTTTCCTGAATATATTCAGGAAAAAACGCATACGCCCTTTTTGGCCAAGTGCATCATTGTGGACGGTCTGCCTCTTTTCCTATGCTTTCAATGCAATTCCAGTCTACCTCCTGAAATCGGTTTCCTGCAATTCTGCCCCGCTTTCAAGTCCTCTTGGCAGCCTTACTTCAGTATATTTTTGGACGATAGCTGTCATTTATAACTCTGCAGGTTTGTGAATTACAGTGCCCCTGAGCTCCTTTCTTCAACTCGCTTTCTTTTGAGCTGGCCGCAACACCGCAGGATGGCTTCAGGCCCTAATCTGGTTCCGGCACGGCACGCTGAGCCTTTGGTTATTTCCTCTTCCTGGTGGGAAATGAGAGTTAAATTTGCCCGTCCAGACACCTCCAGCTAGTCTCTCATTGGTTCTCGCTATTCCTGTTCATCTTCCGCAGAAATTGCAAACTGGGCCAAACAGGAGGTTAAAGGCGCTGACTCTCCAAGTGGGGAGAGTGTTAGTAAAGCGTCTGGAATGTTGCACCCGAGTACCAGGGGAGGAAAACTGAGACATATTTGAACACGTCTCCCGTTCACATGGTTGATCATACTCTGGGTTCCACATGCATGTTTTAGCTGAAGGAAGAATACCTTAAACCTGGAGAGTTGAGACCCGTGGAATGGGTACCATGCAATATGACTTCAAAGGGTCTTCATTTGCTCACCGAACCTCTCCAATCCTATCACTGCTGCGTTTATGCCCCTGTACACATGCTTGATTCTCTTTCGGAGACATAGCAATCCATAGGTTTTAAGATACTTACTAGTCAGGTACATTCTTAGGCGTTTAATATGCGGTGTTGAGTCCATTTCGTTGAGCAAGGAGTAGCTCTTGTCTATTCCATATTTGGCTTAAGGAACTTTATCTGTGCTCATTTCAATCTCTGGTTTTATGCAGCACCCCAACTCACCTTTCCCCTTAAGCAAGCATAAGTTGGTTTTCTAAATTTGAGACCCTGTTCTGTTTTGGAATTCAGTTCCTGTGTAGCCAAGTTTACATTCCGTGTATTAGTGATATCTTATGATGTTTCTTTTTCTGTGTGACTTATTTCAGTTAGAATCATCGTACCTGAATCCACTCATTATGCTGCTACGGGCCTGATGACATAGATTTCATTGCTGAGTGATACTGCATTGTACGTAAGTACCACAAGTTCTTTATCCATTTTTCACTTTCTGTGATATTGAACTTGTACTGTAAACGAGGTTCTTGTAAACAGAGCCGTTCAAACTTTGGGGTGGCTGTGTCTTTTTGATTTTAATTTCCCTAAGCTATAGGACCATAAGTGGAAGTGCCCTAGGCTCTGTTGCTTTGTTTTTTAGATGTTTCAGGAAACACCATACACTTCTCCCGAGTGTCTGTTGGCAATTTACATCCCGCCCATCAGCATAACAAGGCTCCCAGTTCTCCATGGCCTGTCCTGCCTTTCTGGATTTTACACTTTTTTCAGATGGCCCTTTTGACCGGGGGGAAGTGAGACTTCATTGTAGTGCAGATTTCCTTTGCAAGCTTGCTTGGTTGGCCAAAAAGGGCGTATGCGTTTTTTCCTGAATATATTCAGGAAAAAACGCATACGCCCTTTTTGGCCAAGTGCATCATTGTGGACGTTCTGCCTCTTTTCCTATGCTTTCAATGCAATTCCAGTCTACCTCCTGAAATCGGTTTCCTGCAATTCTGCCCCGCTTTCAAGTCCTCTTGGCAGCCTTACTTCAGTATATTTTTGGACGATAGCTGTCATTTATAACTCTGCAGGTTTGTGAATTACAGTGCCCCTGAGCTCCTTTCTTCAACTCGCTTTCTTGTGACCTGGCCGCAACACCGCAGGATGGCTTCAGGCCCTAATCTGGTTCCGGCACGGCACGCTGAGCCTTTGGTTAATTCCTCTTCCTGGTGGGAAATGAGAGTTAAATTTGCCCGTCCAGACACCTCCAGCTAGTCTCTCATTGGTTCTCGCTATTCCTGTTCATCTTCCGCAGAAATTGCAAACTGGGCCAAACAGGAGGTTAAAGGGACTGACTCTCCAAGTGGGGAGAGTGTTAGTAAAGCGTCTGGAATGTTGCACCCGAGTACCAGGGGACGAAAACTGAGACATATTTGAACACGTCTCCCGATCACATGGTTGATCATACTCTGGGTTCCACATGCATGTTTTAGCTGAAGGAAGAATACCTTAAACCTGGAGAGTTGAAACCCGTGGAATGGGTACCATGCAATATGACTTCAAAGGGTCTTCATTTGCTCACCGAACCTCTCCAATCCTATCACTGCTGTGTTTATGCCCCTGTACACATGCTTGATTCTCTTTCGGAGACATAGCAATCCATAGGTTTTAAGATACTTACTAGTCAGGTACATTCTTAGGCGTTTAATATGCGGTGTTGAGTCCATTTCGTTGAGCAAGGAGTAGCTCTTGTCTATTCCATATTTGGCTTAAGGAACTTTATCTGTGCTCATTTCAATCTCTGGTTTTATGCAGCACCCCAACTCACCTTTCCCCTTAAGCAAGCATAAGTTGGTTTTCTAAATTTGAGACCCTGTTCTGTTCTGTAATTCAGTTCCTGTGTAGCCAAGTTTACATTCCGTGTATTACTGATATCTTATGATGTTTCTTTTTCTGTGTGACTTATTTCAGTTAGAATCATCATACCTGAATCCACTCATTGTGCTGCTAAGGGCCTGATGACACAGATTTCATTGCTGAGTGATATTGCTTTGTAAGTAAATACCACAACTTCTTTATCCATTTTTCACTTTCTGCGATGTTGAACTTGTACTGTAAACGAGGTTCTTGTAAACAGAGCCGTTCCAAACTTTGGGGTGGCTGTGTCTTTTTGATTTTAATTTCCCTAAGCTATAGGACCATAAGTGGAAGTGCCCTAGGCTTCTGTTGCTTTGTTTTTTAGATGTTTCAGGAAACACCATACACTTCTCCCGAGTGGTTGTTGGCAATTTACATCCCGCCCATCAGCATAACAAGGCTCCCAGTTCTCCATGGCCTGTCCTGCCTTTCTGGATTTTACACTTTTTTCAGATGGCCCTTTTGACCGGGGGGAAGTGAGACTTCATTGTAGTGCAGATTTCCTTTGCAAGCTTGCTTGGTTGGCCAAAAAGGGCGTATGCGTTTTTTCCTGAATATATTCAGGAAAAAACGCATACGCCCTTTTTGGCCAAGTGCATCATTGTGGACGTTCTGCCTCTTTTCCTATGCTTTCAATGCAATTCCAGTCTACCTCCTGAAATCGGTTTCCTGCAATTCTGCCCCGCTTTCAAGTCCTCTTGGCAGCCTTACTTCAGTCTATTTTTGGACGATAGCTGTCATTTATAACTCTGCAGGTTTGTGAATTACAGTGCCCCTGAGCTCCTTTCTTCAACTCGCTTTCTTGTGAGCTGGCCGCAACACCGCAGGATGGCTTCAGGCCCTAATCTGGTTCCGGCACGGCACGCTGAGCCTTTGGTTATTTCCTCTTCCTGGTGGGAAATGAGAGTTAAATTTGCCCGTCCAGACACCTCCAGCTAGTCTCTCATTGGTTCTCGCTATTCCTGTTCATCTTCCGCAGAAATTGCAAACTGGGCCAAACAGGAGGTTAAAGGCGCTGACTCTCCAAGTGGGGAGAGTGTTAGTAAAGCGTCTGGAATGTTGCACCCGAGTACCAGGGGAGGAAAACTGAGACATATTTGAACACGTCTCCCGTTCACATGGTTGATCATACTCTGGGTTCCACATGCATGTTTTAGCTGAAGGAAGAATACCTTAAACCTGGAGAGTTGAGACCCGTGTAATGGGTACCATGCAATATGACTTCAAAGGGTCTTCATTTGCTCACCGAACCTCTCCAATCCTATCACTGCTGCGTTTATGCCCCTGTACACATGCTTGATTCTCTTTCGGAGACATAGCAATCCATAGGTTTTAAGATACTTACTAGTCAGGTACATTCTTAGGCGTTTAATATGCGGTGGGTTGCTGCAATAAAACCAGAGATTGAAATGAGCACAGATTAAAGTTCCTTAAGCCAAATATGGAATAGACAAGAGCTACTCCTTGCTCAACGAAATGGACTCACACCGCATATTAAACGCCTAAGAATGTACCTGACTAGTAAGTATCTTAAAACCTATGGATTGCTATGTCTCCGAAAGAGAATCAAGCATGTGTACAGGGGCATAAACGCAGCAGTGATAGGATTGGAGAGGTTCGGTGAGCAAATGAAGACCCTTTGAAGTCATATTGCATGGTACCCATTCCACGGGTTTCAACTACCCAGGTTTAAGGTATTCTTCCTTCAGCTAAAACATGCATGTGGAACCCAGAGTATGATCAACCATGTGAATGGGAGACGTGTTCAAATATGTCTCAGTTTTCCTCCCCTGGTACTCGGGTGCAACATTCCAGACGCTTTACTAACACTCTCCCCACTTGGAGAGTCAGTCGCCTTTAACCTCCTGTTTGGCCCAGTTTGCAATTTCTGCGGAAGATGAACAGGAATAGCGAGAACCAATGAGAGACTAGCTGGAGGTGTCTGGACGGGCAAATTTAACTCTCATTTCCCACCAGGAAGAGGAATTAACCAAAGGCTCAGCGTGCCATGCCGGAACCAGATTAGGGCCTGAAGCCATCCTGCGGTGTTGCGGCCAGGTCACAAGAAAGCGAGTTGAAGAAAGGAGCTCAGGGGCACTGTAATTCACAAACCTGCAGAGTTATAAATGACAGCTATCGTCCAAAAATAGACTGAAGTAAGGCTGCCAAGAGGACTTGAAAGCGGGGCAGAATTGCAGGAAACCGATTTCAGGAGGTAGACTGGAATTGCATTGAAAGCATAGGAAAAGAGGCAGAACGTCCACAATGATGCACTTGGCCAAAAAGGGCGTATGCGTTTTTTCCTGAATATATTCAGGAAAAAACGCATACGCCCTTTTTGGCCAACCAAGCAAGCTTGCAAAGGAAATCTGCACTACAATGAAGTCTCACTTCCCCCCGGTCAAAAGGGCCATCTGAAAAAAGTGTAAAATCCAGAAAGGCAGGACAGGCCATGGAGAACTGGGAGCCTTGTTATGCTGATGGGCGGGATGTAAATTGCCAACAGACACTCGGGAGAAGTGTATGGTGTTTCCTGAAACATCTAAAAAACAAAGCAACAGAGCCTAGGGCACTTCCACTTATGGTCCTATAGCTTAGGGAAATTAAACTCAAACAGACACAGCCACCCCAAAGTTTGGGACGCCTCTGTTTACAAGAACCTCGTGTACAGTACAAGTTCAACATCGCAGAAAGTGAAAAATGGATAAAGAAGTTGTGGTATTTACTTACAAAGCAATATCACTCAGCAATGAAATCTATGTCATCAGGCCCTTAGCAGCACAATGAGTGGATTCAGGTATGATGATTCTAACTGAAATAAGTCACACAGAAAAAGAAACATCATAAGATATCAGTAATACACGGAATGTAAACTTGGCTACACAGGAACTGAATTACAGAACAGAACAGGGTCTCAAATTTAGAAAACCAACTTATGCTTGCTTAAGGGGAAAGGTGAGTTGGGGTGCTGCATAAAACCAGAGATTGAAATGAGCACAGATAAAGTTCCTTAAGCCAAATATGGAATAGACAAGAGCTACTCCTTGCTCAACGAAATGGACTCAACACCGCATATTAAACGCCTAAGAATGTACCTGACTAGTAAGTATCTTAAAACCTATGGATTGCTATGTCTCCGAAAGAGAATCAAGCATGTGTACAGGGGCATAAACGCAGCAGTGATAGGATTGGAGAGGTTCGGTGAGCAAATGAAGACCCTTTGAAGTCATATTGCATGGTACCCATTCCACGGGTTTCAACTACTCCAGGTTTAAGGTATTCTTCCTTCAGCTAAAACATGCATGTGGAACCCAGAGTATGATCAACCATGTGATCGGGAGACGTGTTCAAATATGTCTCAGTTTTCCTCCCCTGGTACTCGGGTGCAACATTCCAGACGCTTTACTAACACTCTCCCCACTTGGAGAGTCAGTCCCTTTAACCTCCTGTTTGGCCCAGTTTGCAATTTCTGCGGAAGATGAACAGGAATAGCGAGAACCAATGAGAGACTAGCTGGAGGTGTCTGGACGGGCAAATTTAACTCTCATTTCCCACCAGGAAGAGGAATTAACCAAAGGCTCAGCGTGCCGTGCCGGAACCAGATTAGGGCCTGAAGCCATCCTGCGGTGTTGCGGCCAGCTCACAAGAAAGCGAGTTGAAGAAAGGAGCTCAGGGGCACTGTAATTCACAAACCTGCAGAGTTATAAATGACAGCTATCGTCCAAAAATAGACTGAAGTAAGGCTGCCAAGAGGACTTGAAAGCGGGGCAGAATTGCAGGAAACCGATTTCAGGAGGTAGACTGGAATTGCATTGAAAGCATAGGAAAAGAGGCAGAACGTCCACAATGATGCACTTGGCCAAAAAGGGCGTATGCGTTTTTTCCTGAATATATTCAGGAAAAAACGCATACGCCCTTTTTGGCCAACCAAGCAAGCTTGCAAAGGAAATCTGCACTACAATGAAGTCTCACTTCCCCCCGGTCAAAAGGGCCATCTGAAAAAAGTGTAAAATCCAGAAAGGCAGGACAGGCCATGGAGAACTGGGAGCCTTGTTATGCTGATGGGCGGGATGTAAATTGCCAACAGACACTCGGGAGAAGTGTATGGTGTTTCCTGAAACATCTAAAAAACAAAGCAACAGAGCCTAGGGCACTTCCACTTATGGTCCTATAGCTTAGGGAAATTAAAATCAAAAAGACACAGCCACCCCAAAGTTTGGGAACGGCCTCTGTTTACAAGAACCTCGTTTACAGTACAAGTTCAACATCGCAGAAAGTGAAAAATGGATAAAGAAGTTGTGGTATTTACTTACAAAGCAATATCACTCAGCAATGAAATCTATGTCATCAGGCCCTTAGCAGCACAATGAGTGGATTCAGGTAGGATGATTCTAACTGAAATAAGTCACACAGAAAAAGAAACATCATAAGATATCAGTAATACACGGAATGTAAACTTGGCTACACAGGAACTGAATTACAGAACAGAACAGGGTCTCAAATTTAGAAAACCAACTTATGCTTGCTTAAGGGGAAAGGTGAGTTGGGGTGCTGCATAAAACCAGAGATTGAAATGAGCACAGATAAAGTTCCTTAAGCCAAATATGGAATAGACAAGAGCTACTCCTTGCTCAACGAAATGGACTCAACACCGCATATTAAACGCCTAAGAATGTACCTGACTAGTAAGTATCTTAAAACCTATGGATTGCTATGTCTCCGAAAGAGAATCAAGCATGTGTACAGGGGCATAAACGCAGCAGTGATAGGATTGGAGAGGTTCGGTGAGCAAATGAAGACCCTTTGAAGTCATATTGCATGGTACCCATTCCACGGGTTTCAACTACTCCAGGTTTAAGGTATTCTTCCTTCAGCTAAAACATGCATGTGGAACCCAGAGTATGATCAACCATGTGATCGGGAGACGTGTTCAAATATGTCTCAGTTTTCCTCCCCTGGTACTCGGGTGCAACATTCCAGACGCTTTACTAACACTCTCCCCACTTGGAGAGTCAGCGCCTTTAACCTCCTGTTTGGCCCAGTTTGCAATTTCTGCGGAAGATGAACAGGAATAGCGAGAACCAATGAGAGACTAGCTGGAGGTGTCTGGACGGGCAAATTTAACTCTCATTTCCCACCAGGAAGAGGAAATAACCAAAGGCTCAGCGTGCCGTGCCGGAACCAGATTAGGGCCTGAAGCCATCCTGCGGTGTTGCGGCCAGGCTCACAAGAAAGCGAGTTGAAGAAAGGAGCTCAGGGGCACTGTAATTCACAAACCTGCAGAGTTATAAATGACAGCTATCGTCCAAAAATAGACTGAAGTAAGGCTGCCAAGAGGACTTGAAAGCGGGGCAGAATTGCAGGAAACCGATTTCAGGAGGTAGACTGGAATTGCATTGAAAGCATAGGAAAAGAGGCAGAACGTCCACAATGATGCACTTGGCCAAAAAGGGCGTATGCGTTTTTTCCTGAATATATTCAGGAAAAAACGCATACGCCCTTTTTGGCCAACCAAGCAAGCTTGCAAAGGAAATCTGCACTACAATGAAGTCTCACTTCCCCCCGGTCAAAAGGGCCATCTGAAAAAAGTGTAAAATCCAGAAAGGCAGGACAGGCCATGGAGAACTGGGAGCCTTGTTATGCTGATGGGCGGGATGTAAATTGCCAACAGACACTCGGGAGAAGTGTATGGTGTTTCCTGAAACATCTAAAAAACAAAGCAACAGAGCCTAGGGCACTTCCACTTATGGTCCTATAGCTTAGGGAAATTAAAATCAAAAAGACACAGCCACCCCAAAGTTTGGGACGCCTCTGTTTACAAGAACCTCGTTTACAGTACAAGTTCAACATCGCAGAAAGTGAAAAATGGATAAAGAAGTTGTGGTATTTACTTACAAAGCAATATCACTCAGCAATGAAATCTATGTCATCAGGCCCTTAGCAGCACAATGAGTGGATTCAGGTATGATGATTCTAACTGAAATAAGTCACACAGAAAAAGAAACATCATAAGATATCAGTAATACACGGAATGTAAACTTGGCTACACAGGAACTGAATTACAGAACAGAACAGGGTCTCAAATTTAGAAAACCAACTTATGCTTGCTTAAGGGGAAAGGTGAGTTGGGGTGCTGCATAAAACCAGAGATTGAAATGAGCACAGATAAAGTTCCTTAAGCCAAATATGGAATAGACAAGAGCTACTCCTTGCTCAACGAAATGGACTCAACACCGCATATTAAACGCCTAAGAATGTACCTGACTAGTAAGTATCTTAAAACCTATGGATTGCTATGTCTCCGAAAGAGAATCAAGCATGTGTACAGGGGCATAAACGCAGCAGTGATAGGATTGGAGAGGTTCGGTGAGCAAATGAAGACCCTTTGAAGTCATATTGCATGGTACCCATTCCACGGGTCTTCAACTACTCCAGGTTTAAGGTATTCTTCCTTCAGCTAAAACATGCATGTGGAACCCAGAGTATGATCAACCATGTGAATCGGGAGACGTGTTCAAATATGTCTCAGTTTTCCTACCCTGGTACTCGGGTGCAACATTCCAGACGCTTTACTAACACTCTCCCCACTTGGAGAGTCAGTCGCCTTTAACCTCCTGTTTGGCCCAGTTTGCAATTTCTGCGGAAGATGAACAGGAATAGCGAGAACCAATGAGAGACTAGCTGGAGGTGTCTGGACGGGCAAATTTAACTCTCATTTCCCACCAGGAAGAGGAATTAACCAAAGGCTCAGCGTGCCGTGCCGGAACCAGATTAGGGCCTGAAGCCATCCTGCGGTGTTGCGGCCAGGTCACAAGAAAGCGAGTTGAAGAAAGGAGCTCAGGGGCACTGTAATTCACAAACCTGCAGAGTTATAAATGACAGCTATCGTCCAAAAATAGACTGAAGTAAGGCTGTCAAGAGGACGTGAAAGCGGGGCAGAATTGCAGGAAACCGATTTCAGGAGGTAGACTGGAATTGCATTGAAAGCATAGGAAAAGAGGCAGAACGTCCACAATGATGCACTTGGCCAAAAAGGGCGTATGCGTTTTTTCCTGAATATATTCAGGAAAAAACGCATACGCCCTTTTTGGCCAACCAAGCAAGCTTGCAAAGGAAATCTGCACTACAATGAAGTCTCACTTCCCCCCGGTCAAAAGGGCCATCTGAAAAAAGTGTAAAATCCAGAAAGGCAGGACAGGCCATGGAGAACTGGGAGCCTTGTTATGCTGATGGGCGGGATGTAAATTGCCAACAGACACTCGGGAGAAGTGTATGGTGTTTCCTGAAACATCTAAAAAACAAAGCAACAGAGCCTAGGGCACTTCCACTTATGGTCCTATAGCTTAGGGAAATTAAAATCAAAAAGACACAGCCACCCCAAAGTTTGGGACGCCTCTGTTTACAAGAACCTCGTTTACAGTACAAGTTCAACATCGCAGAAAGTGAAAAATGGATAAAGAAGTTGTGGTACTTACTTACAAAGCAATATCACTCAGCAATGAAATCTATGTCATCAGGCCCTTAGCAGCACAATGAGTGGATTCAGGTATGATGATTCTAACTGAAATAAGTCACACAGAAAAAGAAACATCATAAGATATCAGTAATACACGGAATGTAAACTTGGCTACACAGGAACTGAATTACAGAACAGAACAGGGTCTCAAATTTAGAAAACCAACTTATGCTTGCTTAAGGGGAAAGGTGAGTTGGGGTGCTGCATAAAACCAGAGATTGAAATGAGCACAGATAAAGTTCCTTAAGCCAAATATGGAATAGACAAGAGCTACTCCTTGCTCAACGAAATGGACTCAACACCGCATATTAAACGCCTAAGAATGTACCTGACTAGTAAGTATCTTAAAACCTATGGATTGCTATGTCTCCGAAAGAGAATCAAACATGTGTACAGGGGCGTAAACGCAGCAGTGATAGGATTGGAGAGGTTCGGTGAGCAAATGAAGACCCTTTGAAGTCATATTGCATGGTACCCATTCCACGGGTTTCAACTACTCCAGGTTTAAGGTATTCTTCCTTCAGCTAAAACATGCATGTGGAACCCAGAGTATGATCAACCATGTGAACGGGAGACGTGTTCAAATATGTCTCAGTTTTCCTCCCCTGGTACTCGGGTGCAACATTCCAGACGCTTTACTAACACTCTCCCGACTTGGAGAGTCAGTCCCTTTAACCTCCTGTTTGGCCCAGTTTGCAATTTCTGCGGAAGATGAACAGGAATAGCGAGAACCAATGAGAGACTAGCTGGAGGTGTCTGGACGGGCAAATTTAACTCTCATTTCCCACCAGGAAGAGGAATTAACCAAAGGCTCAGCGTGCCGTGCCGGAACCAGATTAGGGCCTGAAGCCATCCTGCGGTGTTGCGGCCAGGCTCAAAAGAAAGCGAGTTGAAGAAAGGAGCTCAGGGGCACTGTAATTCACAAACCTGCAGAGTTATAAATGACAGCTATCGTCCAAAAATAGACTGAAGTAAGGCTGCCAAGAGGACTTGAAAGCGGGGCAGAATTGCAGGAAACCGATTTCAGGAGGTAGACTGGAATTGCATTGAAAGCATAGGAAAAGAGGCAGAACGTCCACAATGATGCACTTGGCCAAAAAGGGCGTATGCGTTTTTTCCTGAATATATTCAGGAAAAAACGCATACGCCCTTTTTGGCCAACCAAGCAAGCTTGCAAAGGAAATCTGCACTACAATGAAGTCTCACTTCCCCCCGGTCAAAAGGGCCATCTGAAAAAAGTGTAAAATCCAGAAAGGCAGGACAGGCCATGGAGAACTGGGAGCCTTGTTATGCTGATGGGCGGGATGTAAATTGCCAACAGACACTCGGGAGAAGTGTATGGTGTTTCCTGAAACATCTAAAAAACAAAGCAACAGAGCCTAGGGCACTGCCACTTATGGTCCTATAGCTTAGGGAAATTAAAATCAAAAAGACACAGCCACCCCAAAGTTTGGGACGCCTCTGTTTACAAGAACCTCGTTTACAGTACAAGTTCAACATCGCAGAAAGTGAAAAATGGATAAAGAAGTTGTGGTATTTACTTACAAAGCAATATCACTCAGCAATGAAATCTATGTCATCAGGCCCTTAGCAGCACAATGAGTGGATTCAGGTATGATGATTCTAACTGAAATAAGTCACACAGAAAAAGAAACATCATAAGATATCAGTAATACACGGAATGTAAACTTGGCTACACAGGAACTGAATTACAGAACAGAACAGGGTCTCAAATTTAGAAAACCAACTTATGCTTGCTTAAGGGGAAAGGTGAGTTGGGGTGCTGCATAAAACCAGAGATTGAAATGAGCACAGATAAAGTTCCTTAAGCCAAATATGGAATAGACAAGAGCTACTCCTTGCTCAACGAAATGGACTCAACACCGCATATTAAACGCCTAAGAATGTACCTGACTAGTAAGTATCTTAAAACCTATGGATTGCTATGTCTCCGAAAGAGAATCAAGCATGTGTACAGGGGCATAAACGCAGCAGTGATAGGATTGGAGAGGTTCGGTGAGCAAATGAAGACCCTTTGAAGTCATATTGCATGGTACCCATTCCACGGGTTTCAACTACTCCAGGTTTAAGGTATTCTTCCTTCAGCTAAAACATGCATGTGGAACCCAGAGTATGATCAACCATGTGATCGGGAGACGTGTTCAAATATGTCTCAGTTTTCCTCCCCTGGTACTCGGGTGCAACATTGCAGACGCTTTACTAACACTCTCCCCACTTGGAGAGTCAGCGCCTTTAACCTCCTGTTTGGCCCAGTTTGCAATTTCTGCGGAAGATGAACAGGAATAGCGAGAACCAATGAGAGACTAGCTGGAGGTGTCTGGACGGGCAAATTTAACTCTCATTTCCCACCAGGAAGAGGAAATAACCAAAGGCTCAGCGTGCCGTGCCGGAACCAGATTAGGGCCTGAAGCCATCCTGCGGTGTTGCGGCCAGCTCACAAGAAAGCGAGTTGAAGAAAGGAGCTCAGGGGCACTGTAATTCACAAACCTGCAGAGTTATAAATGACAGCTATCGTCCAAAAATAGACTGAAGTAAGGCTGCCAAGAGGACTTGAAAGCGGGGCAGAATTGCAGGAAACCGATTTCAGGAGGTAGACTGGAATTGCATTGAAAGCATAGGAAAAGAGGCAGAACGTCCACAATGATGCACTTGGCCAAAAAGGGCGTATGCGTTTTTTCCTGAATATATTCAGGAAAAAACGCATACGCCCTTTTTGGCCAACCAAGCAAGCTTGCAAAGGAAATCTGCACTACAATGAAGTCTCACTTCCCCCCGGTCAAAAGGGCCATCTGAAAAAAGTGTAAAATCCAGAAAGGCAGGACAGGCCATGGAGAACTGGGAGCCTTGTTATGCTGATGGGCGGGATGTAAATTGCCAACAGACACTCGGGAGAAGTGTATGGTGTTTCCTGAAACATCTAAAAAACAAAGCAACAGAGCCTAGGGCACTTCCACTTATGGTCCTATAGCTTAGGGAAATTAAAATCAAAAAGACACAGCCACCCCAAAGTTTGGGAACGGCCTCTGTTTACAAGAACCTCGTTTACAGTACAAGTTCAACATCGCAGAAAGTGAAAAATGGATAAAGAAGTTGTGGTATTTACTTACAAAGCAATATCACTCAGCAATGAAATCTATGTCATCAGGCCCTTAGCAGCACAATGAGTGGATTCAGGTATGATGATTCTAACTGAAATAAGTCACACAGAAAAAGAAACATCATAAGATATCAGTAATACACGGAATGTAAACTTGGCTACACAGGAACTGAATTACAGAACAGAACAGGGTCTCAAATTTAGAAAACCAACTTATGCTTGCTTAAGGGGAAAGGTGAGTTGGGGTGCTGCATAAAACCAGAGATTGAAATGAGCACAGATAAAGTTCCTTAAGCCAAATATGGAATAGACAAGAGCTACTCCTTGCTCAACGAAATGGACTCAACACCGCATATTAAACGCCTAAGAATGTACCTGACTAGTAAGTATCTTAAAACCTATGGATTGCTATGTCTCCGAAAGAGAATCAAGCATGTGTACAGGGGCATAAACGCAGCAGTGATAGGATTGGAGAGGTTCGGTGAGCAAATGAAGACCCTTTGAAGTCATATTGCATGGTACCCATTCCACGGGTCTCAACTACTCCAGGTTTAAGGTATTCTTCCTTCAGCTAAAACATGCATGTGGAACCCAGAGTATGATCAACCATGTGAATCGGGAGACGTGTTCAAATATGTCTCAGTTTTCCTCCCCTGGTACTCGGGTGCAACATTCCAGACGCTTTACTAACACTCTCCCCACTTGGAGAGTCAGCGCCTTTAACCTCCTGTTTGGCCCAGTTTGCAATTTCTGCGGAAGATGAACAGGAATAGCGAGAACCAATGAGAGACTAGCTGGAGGTGTCTGGACGGGCAAATTTAACTCTCATTTCCCACCAGGAAGAGGAATTAACCAAAGGCTCAGCGTGCCGTGCCGGAACCAGATTAGGGCCTGAAGCCATCCTGCGGTGTTGCGGCCAGCTCACAAGAAAGCGAGTTGAAGAAAGGAGCTCAGGGGCACTGTAATTCACAAACCTGCAGAGTTATAAATGACAGCTATCGTCCAAAAATAGACTGAAGTAAGGCTGCCAAGAGGACTTGAAAGCGGGGCAGAATTGCAGGAAACCGATTTCAGGAGGTAGACTGGAATTGCATTGAAAGCATAGGAAAAGAGGCAGAACGTCCACAATGATGCACTTGGCCAAAAAGGGCGTATGCGTTTTTTCCTGAATATATTCAGGAAAAAACGCATACGCCCTTTTTGGCCAACCAAGCAAGCTTGCAAAGGAAATCTGCACTACAATGAAGTCTCACTTCCCCCCGGTCAAAAGGGCCATCTGAAAAAAGTGTAAAATCCAGAAAGGCAGGACAGGCCATGGAGAACTGGGAGCCTTGTTATGCTGATGGGCGGGATGTAAATTGCCAACAGACACTCGGGAGAAGTGTATGGTGTTTCCTGAAACATCTAAAAAACAAAGCAACAGAGCCTAGGGCACTTCCACTTATGGTCCTATAGCTTAGGGAAATTAAAATCAAAAAGACACAGCCACCCCAAAGTTTGGGACGCCTCTGTTTACAAGAACCTCGTTTACAGTACAAGTTCAATATCAGCAGAAAGTGAAAAATGGATAAAGAAGTTGTGGTACTTACTTACAAATGCAATATCACTCAGCAATGAAATCTATGTCATCAGGCCCTTAGCAGCACAATGAGTGGATTCAGGTATGATGATTCTAACTGAAATAAGTCACACAGAAAAAGAAACATCATAAGATATCAGTAATACACGGAATGTAAACTTGGCTACACAGGAACTGAATTACAGAACAGAACAGGGTCTCAAATTTAGAAAACCAACTTATGCTTGCTTAAGGGGAAAGGTGAGTTGGGGTGCTGCATAAAACCAGAGATTGAAATGAGCACAGATAAAGTTCCTTAAGCCAAATATGGAATAGACAAGAGCTACTCCTTGCTCAACGAAATGGACTCAACACCCCATATTAAACGCCTAAGAATGTACCTGACTAGTAAGTATCTTAAAACCTATGGATTGCTATGTCTCCGAAAGAGAATCAAGCATGTGTACAGGGGCATAAACGCAGCAGTGATAGGATTGGAGAGGTTCGGTGAGCAAATGAAGACCCTTTGAAGTCATATTGCATGGTACCCATTCCACGGGTCTCAACTCTCCAGGTTTAAGGTATTCTTCCTTCAGCTAAAACATGCATGTGGAACCCAGAGTATGATCAACCAGTGTGAATCGGGAGACGTGTTCAAATATGTCTCAGTTTTCGTACCCTGGTACTCGGGTGCAACATTCCAGACGCTTTACTAACACTCTCCCGACTTGGAGAGTCAGCGCCTTTAACCTCCTGTTTGGCCCAGTTTGCAATTTCTGCGGAAGATGAACAGGAATAGCGAGAACCAATGAGAGACTAGCTGGAGGTGTCTGGACGGGCAAATTTAACTCTCATTTCCCACCAGGAAGAGGAATTAACCAAAGGCTCAGCGTGCCGTGCCGGAACCAGATTAGGGCCTGAAGCCATCCTGCGGTGTTGCGGCCAGCTCACAAGAAAGCGAGTTGAAGAAAGGAGCTCAGGGGCACTGTAATTCACAAACCTGCAGAGTTATAAATGACAGCTATCGTCCAAAAATATACTGAAGTAAGGCTGCCAAGAGGACTTGAAAGCGGGGCAGAATTGCAGGAAACCGATTTCAGGAGGTAGACTGGAATTGCATTGAAAGCATAGGAAAAGAGGCAGAACGTCCACAATGATGCACTTGGCCAAAAAGGGCGTATGCGTTTTTTCCTGAATATATTCAGGAAAAAACGCATACGCCCTTTTTGGCCAACCAAGCAAGCTTGCAAAGGAAATCTGCACTACAATGAAGTCTCACTTCCCCCCGGTCAAAAGGGCCATCTGAAAAAAGTGTAAAATCCAGAAAGGCAGGACAGGCCATGGAGAACTGGGAGCCTTGTTATGCTGATGGGCGGGATGTAAATTGCCAACAGACACTCGGGAGAAGTGTATGGTGTTTCCTGAAACATCTAAAAAACAAAGCAACAGAGCCTAGGGCACTTCCACTTATGGTCCTATAGCTTAGGGAAATTAATATCAAAAAGACACAGCAACCCCAAAATTTGGGACGGCTCTTTTTACAGGAATCTCTTCTACGGCACAAGTTAAATATCCCAGAGAGCAAATAATGGATAAAGAAGTTGCGGTACTTATGTACAACAGAATACCACTCAGCAATGAAATCTATGTCACCAGGCCCGTAGCAGCATAATGAGTGGATTGAGGCACGATGATTCTAAGTGAAATAAGTCACACAGAAAAAGAAACATCATAAGGTATTACTAATACACGGAATGTGAACTTGGCTACACATGAACTGAATTACAAAACAGAACAGGGTCTCAAGTTTAGAAAACCAACTTATGCCTGCTTAAGGGGGAAGGTGAGTTGGGGTGCTGCATAAAAGCAGAGTTTGAAATTAGCACAGATACCATTCCATAAGCTAAATATGTAATAGACAAGAGCTACCCCTTGCTCAACGAAATGGATTCAACAATGAGGTATCACCTCACACCTGGTAGAATAGGCATCATTGAAAATCTACAAACAAAAAATGCTGGAAAGGGTGTGGAGAAAAGGAACCCTCTTCCACTATTGTTGGGAATATAAATTGATACAGTCATTATGGAGAACAATATGGAATTTCTTAAGAAACTAACAATAGAATTACCATATGATACAGCAATCCCAGTACTGGACATATACCCAGACAAAACCATAAATCAAAAAGAGTCATTCACCGCAATGTTCATTGCATCACTATTTACAATATCGAGGTAATGGAAGCAACCTAAATGCCCACAGACAGACGAATGCATAAAGCTGTGGTACATATATAAAATGGAATATTACTAAGCCATGAAAAGGAATGAAATTGGGTCATTTGTAGAGACGTCGATGGATCTAGAGACTGTCATACAGAGTGAAGTAAGTCAGAAAGAGAAAAACAAATCTTGTATATTCATGCATATATGTGGAACCTAGAAAAACTGTACAGATTAACCATTTTGCAAGGCATAAATAGAGCAACAGATGTAGACAACAAACGTATGGACAACAAGGGGGGAAAGCTGTTGGGGGGGGGGTGGTGGGAGGAGTTGAGAGACTGGGATTGGCATGTATACATTTATATGTATAAAATAGATAACCAATAAGAACCTGCTGTATAAAAATATAAAATAAAATTCAAAATTAAAAAGAAATAAAATTTAAAAAATAAAACAGAAAAAACAATTATTCCCTGCACATACATGTATTTATATGAATAAATTATTTCCATGCTTATATCTGTAAATACAAAAAAGAGGAATAAAATCTACCTTGAACCAAAAACGAAAAAGAGAAAAAAAACACAGAACCCACCAGTTACACAGAGGAAAACCGTATCAGGGCACTTGCTCCAGTTGTAAACAATTCTGAAGTTGGTCAGTGGTGGGGAATCGTCTCCCATTCAGCCAGCAGCCCCCACGCAACAAGCGTCCTCATTGCAAAGCTGGGGCACCGTGCCGAGGCATCTGTGAGTAAACGTGAGCTGAGCCCCAGGCCAGTTGCTGCTGAACTATTCCCACCCGTCCCAGGTAAAACACCTGAATATATACAAGGACTTGAAAGCCTAGAGGAAGGGCCATAGAGCCACACGAGTGACAGCATGCCGGCCGACTTGGTGCCTGCAGGCCAGCCAGGATGGTCCTGGCCCTGGGTGCTCTTCTGGAAGATTTCCATTTCCCTGCCTGAGATACCCGTCCTGTCCCTGCCCCCACTGCTTTTTTCCTTCCTCACCTCTGCCCAGGGAGAAATTCCAGCAGCAGGTATGGGTGACACATCCTCTTCTTTAGCAGGTGGCAGCCTGGCAACTGCTGCAGAAAGTCCAGCAGAGCCCCACTCACACTGGGCCACCCACAAAGCCGTGGCCTCTCACTCCCTCCCACCAGCCCAGCCCCGAGACTGCTGACAGGGCAGAGAAAATGGCGTCAGGCACGGCTGCAGGGGCTCTTGCTGCCTGGAGTGGTATTTATATTGATCTCAACCCAGGCACACCTGGGGAGGGCTGGCCGGCACGGTAAGGCTGCCCAGGTCAGCCAATCATCACCCCTCAGGGGCTCACAGTTGCAGAAAATGGAACTTGCTGAACCGGCCAGGTCCAAGGAACAGGTGTGGGCTCCTGAGAGTCAGGATAGACAAGGGGCTGCAGCTTTGGCTTGTTTTCTAATCATTTTATCTGGCCCATGAGTGGGAGACAACTTCAAGAAAACCCTCTCCTAATGAGAGGAACCCAGGAGTCAGGGAGAGGAGGGGTGGGTGGTGGTTGGAGACAGAGGCCTGGTGCCCCGGGTGCAGTGGAAGTCTCTGGAAGACCAGGTGGAGGGAGGCCTCACGGAGTGATGCCCAGGGTCACAGACCTGTCACAGCTGCTGTTTGTTAGTTCAAGTCCTGCTCTGAGGTGCTCTGTGTCAGCTCTGAGCGACAGGTGAGCTGGGGGTGCTCTGCAATGAGGGCTATGTGCACGGCTCCTGTGTGCCCAGCCCTGCCACGGTACCCGCAAGGGTAGCTCTGTATCCTGGGAGGGGCCTGACCACGAGAGCCCCGTGGGCTGGGGTGGGGGTGGGGTACCTGCCCAGGTGAGCTCCATATTCTGGGATTGGTCTGACCACGAGAGCCCCATGGGCTGCTGGGGACCTGGTAAAGGATGTCAGGACAGTCAGTGAAGCCACCGAGGATATACCTCCAGTTGCTCCTAATTCCTACACCCTGCTGGTCATTCTACCAACCACCAGGACATGGTATTCTGTATTAGTCTTCAATGATGCCTTCTTTTGTATTCCATTAGTCCCAGAGTCACAAGAAATTTTGGCTTGTGAGTGGCAGGACTCCACATACAACTAAAACAATACTTCCGGGCCGTCTGGCCCCAAGGGTGCAAAAATTCCCACACCATCTTTGGGGAAAGCTTAGCTAAAGACCTAAAAGTTCTACCTCTGGAAAAGGAAACCCTCCTTCAATATGCAGACGACATTCTGATCACCAGCCCTACTAAGGAGGCCTCTGAACTACCAAGCCAATAAAGGATAGAAGTTGTCCAAGAAAAAGCTCAAATATCACAGACTGCGGTGACCTGCCTGGGCTTCATTCTCACAGAAGGTCAGAGAAGCCCATCCCAGGAAAGGGAAGAAACCATTTTCAGCCTTACCCCTTTCTAAAACTAGAAGACAGCTTAGGGGTTCCTGGGGAGGCCAGGGTTTGCTGCTTCTGGATCCCTAACTACAGTCTACTAGCTGGGCCTCTATATGAAACACTGAAAGGAAAAGATGATGATCCTTTTGAATAGAATCCAGAAGTGGCCTTTCAAGAATGGAAAGAGCAGTCAATTCAGACCCTTGCCCTGGAACTCCCTAATTTAGCTAAACCCTTTGACCTTTACATTCCCGGTGAAAGGTGAATCGCCATTGGAGAATTAGTGCAAAAACTGGGACCGCTTGAAATGGAACAATGCAAGAATGCCATCCAGGTAGGATAAACTACGGTCACTAAGGGGCTTGGCCCACTGCCACATCTGGCCAAGATACTGGCGGTATCTAAAAACCTGGAAATCAGCAGCCCAAAAGGCCACCTCCCTCCTAAGGGAAAAGGACCCCACGTGGTGATCCTAACCACCAACCATGCCCTGAAGTTGCAGGGTTCGCTCCGTGGGCACACCGACCTCGAGTGAGGAGGCCCTCCAACTCCAACATCCAGAGAGATAACCGGGGGCAACAGGGCACCATGACGACTCGTGTGAACATCACTTGACCTGGAGTTTCTCTCATAAAACAACAAGAGTGTGTCCCAAAAGAGTAGACTACTGCTTGCAGGACTTACTGCACCCAGAGGGGAGCTAATAATCTTGGCGGGGGAACAGTATACCACACTGTCACCATAGAAAAGCCTACAGACACCGTGATGATGGTGGCCAATAAGACCGGCTGGACTCCTGTTTACTTCAAAAGGCTGTTGACTCAGTAGCCATCATGGTCCTTGATCACCACTGACCCTGGACTGTCTGGGAGTTGAGCGGGCAGGGCTCTGACACCTGGTGCTGTTTGTACGTTAATTCAGGGGCCTAATTGAAGAAAGCGCAGACTACTGGTCAGAGCATCTAGGCTGGCAGAGACGGTCAGCCTAAGGTGGCCGAACAAATGTGGGGCGGGGTGAAACCGGCCCCCACAGCGTCTCTGCACATCTCTTTCCTGGACCCTTAAAGGTCATTAGAATCTATAACACTTCCAATGCTGGTGCTCAGGTGGACGAGCAGGGAGGCAGGGGTCCTGGGGACAATCAACGTCACCGGGAGGCTGCTGGGGAGAAGCTCTGACCCTCGCCCCAGGGTATGAGGGCTCCCAACTCAGCACTCAGCAGTTACAGAAGAAGGGTCTGCACCCTCAGCACTCCAAGAATGAGGAACGGGACAAAAGGCAGAGGAGGGGTTTGTCCCCAGCAAAGCCCATTAAAAATCCCTGGGAGATAAAAATAGAATCTGGGCAATAAAGTCAAGTCTAACCTTTTTTATCCTTTGTGCTTTGTCTAATTTCACGTGCTCCTAGGGTCCCGCATGCAGAGGTTCCACACCCGGCACTTCAGACCAGATTTCCTTTGG